>NW_020837957.1:26934772-26961754 GCF_003676395.1 Aethalodelphis obliquidens | reverse complement strand
TTTTTTTTTCTCTTTCTGACTTACTTCACTCTGTATGACAGTCTCTAGGTCCATCCACCTCATTACAAATAACTCAATTTCGTTTCTTTTTATGGCTGAGTCATATTCCATTGTATATATGTGCCACATCTTCTTTATCCATTCATCTGTCGATGGACACTTAGGTTGCTTCCATGTTCTGACTATTATAAATAGAGCTGCAATGAACATTGTGGTACATGACTCTTCTTGAATTATGGTTTTTGCAGGGTATATGCCCAGTAGTGGGATTGCTGGGTCATATGGTAGTTCTATTTTTAGGTGTTTTTTTTTTCTTTACCTTTCTCCCAAGCTTTTATTAAAATACTCATAAAGATTTTTAAAAAGACAAGACTGCACCAATTACTAAGACTGCACTTAGACCAATTACTAAGTATACAGAAACATGATATTCAAACATCATTAAAATGACAGAAATCTTTTAAGATCTGCTTCCCATTTCAGTCTAAATCAAGGATCTGGCATTGTCCTCAAGGAACTAACCACAAATAACTCAGTGCATGCCTAATAGCTTTCTTTGTGTTCTCTTTGTTGGTCCAGCTACTTGCTTTATAATTCTTCCTTACCTGAATGACATTATTAGCAATAGAAAACACACAAATATTACCGTAGGAATTAGCTAATTATTAAAAGTTGATTATCAGCTATATTTATCCTATAATTTAATTTCATCTGTTTTTTTGTAATTTTGCTTTTACATACAAAATTTACCACCAAATATGTATCTCTGGCTCCCTAATATATAAACGACTTGTGTAAGAAAAAACATTTGATGACGTACATAAAATCACAATCACAGTAATTGAACCATAGTTAACACTAATTCAGAACAAAGGAATTTATGCTCATTTATAAATGATTATATAAAAGAAGAGAAAATGCGTTAGGTAACAAAATGATATTAAATTTTTTATATGAACAAATTACATGAATCCCAAGTTCTTAAAAAAGTTTATGTTCTATTTTTAGTTTTTTAAGGAACCTCCATACTCTTCTCCATATTGGCTGTATCAATTTACATTCCTACCAACAGTGCAAGTGGGTTCCCTTTTCTCCACACCGTCTCCAGCATTTATTGTTTGTAGATAAATTGATGATGGCCATTCTGACTGGTGTGAGCTGATATCTCATTGCAGTTTTGATTTGCATTTCTCTAATGATTAGTGATGTGGAACATCCTTTCATGTGTTTGTTGGCAATTGGTATGTCTTCTTTGGTGAAATGTCTATTTAGGTCTTCTGCCCATTTTTAGATTAGGTTGTTTTTTTTTTTTATATTGAGCTGCATGAGCTGCTTGTAAATTGTGGAGATTAATCCTTTGTCAGTTGCTTCATTTGCAAATATCTTCTCCCATTTTGAGGGTTGTCTTCTCATCTTGTTTATGGTTTCCTTTGCTGTGCAAAAGCTTTTAAGTTTCATTAGGTCCCATTTGTATATTTTTGGTTTTATTTCCATTTCTCTAGGAGGTGGGTCAAAAAGGATCTTGCTGTGATTTATGTCACAGAGTGTTCTGCCTATGTTTTCCTCTAAGAATTTTACAGCATCTGCCCTTACATTTAGGTCTTTAATCCATTTTGAGTTTATTTTTGTGTATGGTGTTAGGGAGTGTTCTAATTTCATTCTTTTACATGTAGCTGTCCAGTCTTCCCAGCACCACTTATTGAAGAGAGTGTCTTTTCTATATTTTATATTCTTGCCTACTTTATCAAAGATAAGGTGACCATATGTGTGTGGGTTTATCTCTGGGCTTTCTAACCTGCTCCACTGATCTATATTTCTGTTTTTGTGCCAGTACCATACTGTCTTGATTACTGTAGCTTTGTAGTATAGTCTGAAGTCAGGGAGCCTGATTCCTCCAGCTCCATTTTTCTTTCTCAAGATTGCTTTGGCTATTCAGGGCCTTTTTTGTTTCCATACAACTTGTGAAATTTTTGGTTCTTGCTCTGTGAAAAATGCCATTGGTAGTTTGATAGGGATTGCATTGAATCTGTAGATTGCTTTGGGTAGTATAGTCATTTCCACAACGTTGATTCTTCCAATCCAAGAACATGGTATATCTCTCCATCTGTTTATATCATCTTTAATTTCTTCCCTCAGTGTCTTATAGTTTTCTGCATGCAGGTCTTTTGTCTCCTTAGGTAGGTTTATTTCTAGATATTTTATTCTTTTTGTTGCAATGGTAAATGGGAGTGTTTCCTTAATTTCTCTTTCAGATTTTTCATCAGTAGTGAATAGAAATGCAAGAGATTTCTGTGCATTAATTTTGTATCCTGCTACTTTACCAAATTCATTGATTAGCTCTAGTAATTTTCTGGTAGCATCTTTAGGATTCTCTATATATAGTATCATGTCATCTGCAAACAGTGACAGCTTTACTTATTCTTTTCCAATTTGGATTCCTTTTATTTCTTTTTCTTCTCTGATTGCTGTGGCTAAAACTTCCAAAACTATGTTGAATAATAGTGGTGAGAGTGGGCAACCGTGTCTTGTTCCTGATCTTAGAAATGGTTTCAGTTTTTCACCATTGAGAATGATGTTGGCTGTGGGTTTGTCATATATGGCCTTTATTACGTTGAGGAAAATTCTCTCTATGCCTACTTTCTGGAGGGTTTTTATCATAAATTCATATTGAGTTTTGTTGAAAGCTTTTTCTGCATCTATTGAGATGTTCATATGGTTTTTATCCTTCAATTTGTTAATATGGTGTATCACGTTGGTTGATTTGCATATATTGAAGAATCCTTGCATTCCTGGGATAAACCCCACTTGATCCTGGTGTATGATCCTTTTAATGTACTCTTGGATTCTCTTTGCTAGTATTTTGTTGAGGGGTTTTGCATCTATGGTCATCAGTGATATTGGCCTGTAGTTTTCTTTCTCTGTGACATCTTTGTCTGGTTTTGGTATCAGGGTGATGGTGGCCTCGTAGAATGAGTTTGGGAGTGTTCCTTCCTCTGCTATATTTTGGAAGAGTTTGAGAAGGATAGGTGTTAGCTGTTCTCTAAATGTTTGATAGAATTCTCCTGTGAAGCCATCTGGTCCTGGGCTTTTGTTTGTTGGAAGAGTTTTAATCACAGTCTCAACTTCAGTGCTTGTGATTGGTCTGTTTATATTTTCTGTTTCTTCCTGGTTCAGTTGGAAGTTGTGCTTTTCTAAGAATTTGTCCATGTCTTCCAGGTTGTCCATTTTGTTGGCATACAGTTGCTTGTAGTAATCTCTCATGATCCTTTGTATTTCTGCAGTGTCAGTAGTTACTTCTCCTTTTTCATTTCTAATTCTATTGATCTGAGTCTTCTCCCTTTTTTTTTTTTTTTGATGAGTCTGGCTGATGGTTTATCAATTCTGTCTATTTTCTCAAAGAACCAGCTTTTAGTTTTATTGATCTTTGCTATTGTTTCCTTCATTTCTTTTTCTTTTATTTCTGATCTGATCTTTGTGATTTCTTTTCTTCTGCTAAATTTGGGCTGTTTTTCTTCTGCTTTCTCTAACTGCTTTAGGTGTAAGGTTAGGTTGTTTATTTGAGATGTTTCTTGTTTCTTGACGTAGGATTGTATTGCTATAAACTTCTCTCTTAGAACTGCTTTTGCTGCATCCCATAGGTTTTGGGTCATTGTGTTTTCATTGTCATTTGTTTCAAGGTATTTTTTGATTTCCTCTTTGATTTCTTCAGTGATCTCTTGGTTATTAAGTAGTGTATTGTTTAGCCTCCATGTGTTTGTATTTTTTCCGATTTTTTCTTATAATTGATATCTAGTCTCATAGTGTGTGGTCAGAAAATATACTTGATAAGATTTCAATTTTCTTAACTTTACCAAGGCTTGATTTGTGACCCAAGATATGATCTATCCTGGAGAATGTTCCATGAGCACTTGAGAAGAAAGTGTGTTCTGTTGTTTTTGGATGGAATGTCCTATACATATCAATTTAGTCCGTCCTGTTTAATGTATCATTTAAAGCTTGTGTTTCCTTATTTATTTTCATTTTGGATGATCTGTCCATTGGTGAAATTGGGGTGTTAAAGCCCTCTCCTATGATTGTGTTACTGTCGATTTCCCCTCTTATGGCTGTTATCATTTGCCTTATGTATTGAGGTGCTCCTATGTTGAGTGCATAAATATTTACAATTGTTATACCTTTTCTTGGATTGATCCCTTGATCATTATGTAGTGCCCTTCTTTGTCTCTTGTAATATTCTTTGTTTTAAAGTCTATTTTGTCTGATATGAGAACTGCTACTCCAGCTTTCTTTCGATTTCCATTTGCATGGAATATCTTTTTCTATCTTCTCACTTTCAGTCTGTATGTGTCCCTAGGTCTGAAGTAGGTCTCTTGTAGACAGCATATATATGGGTCTTGTTTTTGTATCCATTCAGCCAGTCTATGTCTTTTGGTTGAGGCATTTAATCCATTTATATTTAAGGTAATTATTATGTATGTTCCTATTACCATTTTCTTAATTGTTTTGGGTTTGTTATTGTAGGTCTTTTCCTTCTCTTGTGTTTCCTGGCTAGAGAAGTTACTTTAGGATTTGTTGTAAAGCTGCTTTGGTGGTGCTGAATTCTCTTAGCTTTTGCTTGTCTGTAAAGCTTTTAATTTCTCCGTCAAATCTGAATGAGATTCTTGCTGGGTAGAGTAATCTTGGTTGTACGATTTCTCCTTCATCACTTTAAATATGTCCTGCCAGTCCCTTCTGGCTTGCAGAGTTTCTGCTGAAAGTTCAACTGTTAACCTTATGGGGATTCCCTTATGTGTTATTTGTTGTTTTTCCGTTGCTGCTGTTTTTCCCTTCCCTTTTAATATTTGTTCTTTGTATTTAATTTTTGATAGTTTGATTAATATGTGTCTTGGTGTGTTTCTCCTTGGATTTATCCTGTATGGGATTCTCTGTGTTTCCTGGGCTTGATTAACTATTTCCTTTCCCATATTAGGGAAGTTTTCAAGCATAATCTCTTCAAATATTTTCTCAGTCCCTTTCTTTTTCTCTTCTTCTTATGGGACCCCTATAATTCGAATGTTGGTGTGTTTAGTGTTGTCCGAGAGGTCTCTGTGACTGTCCTTAATTCTTTTTATTCTTTTTTCTTTATTCTGCTCTGCATTAAAATTTCCACTATTTTATCTTCCAGGTCACTTATCCATTCTTCTGCCTCAGTTATTCTTCTATTGATTCCTTCTAGAGAGTTTTTAATTTCATTTATTGTGTTATTCATCATTGTTCATTTGGTCTTTAGTTTTTCTAGGTCATTTTTAAACTTCTCTTGTATTTTCTCCATTCCATTTCCAAGATTTGATCATCTTTAATATCATTACTCTGAATTCTTTTTCAGGTAGACTGTGTATTTCTTACTCATTTGTTTGGTCTGGTGGGTTTTTACCTTGCTCCTTCATCTGCTGTGTGTTTCTGTGTCTTCTCATTTGTTTAACTTACTGTGTTTGGGTCTCCTTTTCACAGGCTGCGGGTTCATAGTTCCTGTTGTTTTTGGTGTCTGCCCCCAGTGGCTAAGGTTGTTTCAGTGGGTCGTGTGGCTTCCTGGGGGAGGGAACTTGTGTCTGTGTTCTGGTTGATGAGGCTGCATCTTGTCTTTCTGGTGGGCAGGTCTGCATCCGGTCTTGTGTTTTGGGGTGTCTGTGACCTTATTATCATTTTAGGCAGCCTCTCTGCTAATGGGTTGTGTTGTGTTCCTGTCTTGCTAGTTGTTTGTCATAGTGTGTCCAGCACTGTAGCTTGCTGGTCGTTGAATGGAGCTGGGTCTTAGCATTGAGACGGAGATCTCTGGGAGAGCTTTTGCCGTTTGATATTACATGGAGCCGGGATGTCTCTGGTGGACCAATGTCCTGAACTTGGCTCTCCAACCTCAGAGGCACAGGCCTGACACCTGGCCAGAGCACCAAGACTCTGTCAGCCACACGGCTCAGAAGTAATGGAGAAAAGAAGAAAATAAAATTAAATTAAAGTTATTAAAATTAAAAAAAATTATAGAAAATTAAAAAAATTTAAAGTAATAAAAAAACAGACAGAAAGAAGAGAGCAACCAAACCAAAAAACAAATCCACCAATGATAACAAGCACTAGAAACTGTACTAAAAAAGAAAAAACAAACAAAAAAACCCAGACAGGCAGAACCCTAGGACAAATGGTGAAAGCAAAGCTATACAGAGAAAATCACACAAAGAAGCATACACATACACACTCACAAAAAGAGAAGAAGGAAAAAAATATATATATCTTTGCTTCCAAAGTCCACAGCCTCGATTTTGGGATGATTTGTTGTGTATTCAGGTATTCCACAGATGCAGGGTACCTCAAGTTGATTGTGGAGATTTAATCCACTGCTCCTGAGGCTGCTGGGAGAGATTTCGCTTTCTCTTCTTTGTTCGCACAGCTCCCAGGGTTCATCTTTGGATTTGGCCCCCCCTCTGCGTAAAGGTAGCCTGAGGGCGTCTGTTCTTCACTCAGACAGGACAGGGTTAAAGGAGCAGCTGTTTCGGGGGCTCTGGCACACTCAGGCCGTGGGGAGGGAGGCGTACGGAATGCGGGGCGAGCCTGCAGCAGCAGAGTCCAGCATGACATTGCAACAGCCTGAGGCACGCTGTGCATTCTCCCGGGGAAGTTGTCCCTGGATCACGGGACCCTGGCAGTGGCGGGCTGCACTGGCTCCCAGAGGGGAGGTGTGCATAGTGACCTGTGCTTGCACACAGGCTTCTTGGTGGCCGCAGCACAGCCTTAGCATCTCATGCCCATCTCTGGTGTCCACGCTGATAGCCATGGATCCCGCCCATCTCTGGAAGCTTGTTTAGGCGGTGCTCTGAATCCCCTTTCCTTGCGCACCCCAAAACAATGGTCTCTTGCCTCTTCCGCAGCTCCAGACTTTTTCCCAGACTCCCTCCTGGCTAGCTGTGGCGCCCTAGCCCCCTTCAGGCTGTGTTCACGCAGCCAACCCCAGTCCTCTCCCTGGGATCCAACCTCCGAAGCCCGAAGCCCGAGCCTCAGCTCCCAGCCCCCGCCACCCAGGTGGGGGAGTAGACAAGCCTCTCGGGCTGGTGAGTGCCGGTCGGCCCTGATCCTCTGTGCGGGAATCTCTCCACTTTGCCCTCCGCACCCCTGTGGCTGCACTCTCCTCCACGGCTCCGAAGCTTTTCCCCTCCGCCACCCGCAGTCTCCACCCGCGAAGGGGCTTCTAGTGTGTGGAAACCTTTCCTCCTTCACAGCTCCCTCCCACTGGTGCAGGTCCTGTCCCTATTCTTTTGTCTCTGTTTTTTCCTTTTTTCTTTTGCCCTACCCAGGTACATGGGGAGTTTCTTGCCTTTTGGGAGGTCTGAGGTCTTCTGCCAGCGTTCAGTAGGTGTTCTGTAGGAGTTGTTCCACATGTAGATGTATTTCTGTTGTATTTGTGGGGAGGAAGGTGATCTCCACATCTTACTCCTCTGCCGTCTTAAAGTCTCCCCTAAGGTGAGTTTTTAACGTTCTTTTAATGCTGTTTGATCGGGCCGTCAGAGTGTACAAACATTTCCCAAATGCTGTCCCTTCCCTATGTAGAGTGTTTTAAAGGGAAACTCATAACTCATGAAAGGAAAAATTCCCCTCCACTTGCGGAGGGATTCCCCTCCTCCTCTTGGACAGGACAGCCTGTGGGGTCCTGAGGGGTCTTCCTGGGGCTGGACACCTGTTCTTACCACCTGGCAGGAGACTCTGCTCAGAGAGCAGTCCCCCTTTGTACTAAAGTCTGGATTAAATCACAACCCGGCTGGAGACTGGCGATACCCACAGCTGCAGTGGCAAAAAGGTGCCAGGAAGGACGGGAGCGTTTGTTTCCCAAGGAGGGAAGGAGCGAGCTGGCTGGGTGAGGAGTCCTGTTTCTTTGATAACTGAGAACCGTCCTCTTAGAGGTGGCCGCTCGCTTTCAAAACAAAAAGAAGCTTGTAACTGTAAAAGGCTCTGATGGGTTTCCTGCTCCCCCACCCTTTTAGAGGCAAAACCTATTTATGAGGCTTTATTAAGTGCAAATAAGTCCCTCAGCTTCAACGGAGAAGCAGCAGCTGCTGAAGATGTGGTCATTTGCATATAAATGACATAATTTCAGCTCAGAGAAGAATATTGAAAAATATACATGTCGACAATGGAATCCTGATAGATTCACACATACTAAGGTCAGATATTGTAATTTTTAAGGCTGCTGCATGCTGATGGCTGCATGCTGATGACTTCATCCTACCACACATTCAATTCTGTTTGGGTTATATGAATTTTATCTCCTATGAAATGGAAGATTTTTTATTGTGAATTAATTAGACTACATTTTTTTTCTAAACATGAGAACATTTAGGTCAATAAGCTAAATGCTCTACAAATGCATAGGCTGTGTGACAGCCAAAGTTATCAACTTCAAACTTGGTTTTCTGTACAGCTAACAAAGAGGGTTGTGTGCCCAGGGGTCTCCTGGGGAAGAGACAGTGGTGCTTTCTCTGCTTTCATTCTGTCCTCTGCAGAGTCAACCTTCTTTTGAAGGGTGAAAGGAAGCTCCAGTTTCCATATTCTAAAAAGTTTTTCCAACAGCCTGGCTAAAAGATTAGGGGAGAAATTATTGTGGCCTAGAAACCCCTGAAAATTTTCCAAGTACCCACCATATGCCCTTGCACCATGGCCTGTGGCTTAAGGGTCACAGCTGGTGAGAAACAGCTCCTGGAATCATCTGCCCTGCTTCCAGGCAAGTGTCCCGCATGCTCTCTGGAGGAAGGAGATGGGTTCCTCTGAGATTTGCCCCAAATTTTGGCCCTGCATCAGTCCAGTGCTTATTGGCTCCTTCCCCATCTGCAAAATAGAGCTTGTTTAGAAACTGCTTGCTGTATACTGGCTGCTGGGAAGGCCAGAGAAATAGATAGTAGCACCTTCAACCTGCCAGCCAGTCCACAGTCTCCTCAGGGAGAACATCTTCCTGTAAATGATGATCCCTTAAGGGATAACTTTAGATTCTCTTATAGAAAAGTAGTATCTTGTGATCCTTTAAGTAACAGACTTTACTCATTGATTCAGCCTTTGATCATTGCATTATTTATTCATTAAATAAGTTAGGTAACTAATTCTCAACATATTTTTAAACCTTACATGTTAATATTTATTGGATGACAAAAGTCTTTGGTATACACATCCTTTTTAAAAGAGAGAAAGATGACTAATAAATAATTAAATAGCTAGCAGGGTAAAAGAAAAATTTAGAAACTCACCATAAAGAGATGTTTTTCATAGAGAACTTTAGAGCCTTTAGAGTACTCTATTATGCTAACTTGAAAAAAGAATCTCAATGTTGATTTGCTGAAGTATTCGATATATTCCCC
This sequence comes from Aethalodelphis obliquidens, assembly GCF_003676395.1. NCBI lineage: Eukaryota > Metazoa > Chordata > Mammalia > Artiodactyla > Delphinidae > Aethalodelphis > Aethalodelphis obliquidens. Next base: position 26,952,386 of record NW_020837957.1, on the reverse strand, counting down.
ATAAAGAGGTATATATAAAGCTTCGGGTTTTTTTTTTTTTGGCTGCACGACACGGCTTGTGGGATCACAGTCCCCGACCAGGAATTGAACCTGGGCCATGGCAGTGAAAGCCCAGAATCCTAACCACTAGGCCAGCAGGGAACTCCCCAAATCTTTAGGTTTAATAAAGATTTTAAAACTATAAATTCTAAAAAGCTTAGTCCTGGTAATCGATCAGATTATACACATAGAAGATGATTATATTATCCAAAGTTTGACATCCCAGGATTAGAGAAGGGTGATTAAACCACCCAGGGGTAGATCCAGGTATTGTGAGGCCTGAAGCTTATTCAATTTGGAGGACTCTCTTTAAGAAAAAAAAAATACAAAATCACTGATACAAAATTGAGTACAAAGTGAATATTTATTTAAGTGGAGGGAAAAAAACAACAAATTATAAATTAAAAAAAGGAAGCAACACATTGTAAGCCTCACAAAAGCCACAAAACTAACCTATGTTAATTGATTAACTGGCTACACCTCTATGACACTTTCCCTGCAATTGACTACCTACCTGTTCAGTCTATCCTTTAATGTGGTTGATAAAAATTCATTTCTTATTAATGATAGTTTTTAAAAGTTTACTTCATCTTTACAATGTGTTATATGTAATGTCATGTAAAGTTTTAGGATCATTATCAAACTGGGGAAAGCCTCTACTTCTTTCATACATGAGCTGTGAAATGTCAGGGAATTTCAAGTTTTCCTGTGGAGCAACTGATCCTAAATACTTTCACATATTCCTGGCACCTTGGGCCACAGAACACATTGGTTTCTATTGCAATGTGCTCTTGGGTACTGCACTGTTGTGTCCCCGAAACAGTGTTTATAGAAGCTGTCCCTATATCAAGACAGTTAGCATTATCTTGACTACACACAGAATTGACTGTAAAACAGATAATTAAATGTACTCCCAACTCAACTGACCTGGGTGAAGGGAAAGAATCTATTAGAAGAGCTCTGCGGGGGCAGAAGTTGAGACACAGATGTAGAGAACAAACGTATGGACACCAAGGGGGGAAAACCGCGGTGGGGTGGGGATGGTGGTGTGCTGAATTGGGCAATTCAGATTGACATGTATACACTGATGTGTATAAAATGGATGACTAATAAGAACCTGCAGTATAAAAAAACAAACAAACAAAAAACCAACTAATACTAAACTTTCTTTGGGTTATTTGTATGGAAATATGTTAATGTTTCAGACATTACATGAAATTTCTAAAAATCTTATATGTTCTGGTATAATGTTATAAGTCATAATTCTAGTTATTACTTTAAAATGTATATCTCAGAAATAACTAAATTTCCTTGTCAATTACATTATTATGAACTTTCATCAAATCTTTAACTGTGGTCATTTTTAAGTCTTTTGTCATCTACAGACAGTTTTGAGTGTACTCTGATGCTTTTGCAAAAATGTTCCTATAAAAGGGTTTCATCTTCAAGGAATTCATGGAAAAGACTCTGACAAGTACAGTTTCTGGTAACTGACTATACTGCTGAACTGAATGAATAAGCGTTTTCAGAACTCTAATGGAAAACTGATGAATTCATAAAAGTGCTAACAAAAGATCAAGGTGAAAAAATAATTAATTACATGGGACTGAGTGAACTGATGAGGTTGATTATAATTTTTGTGACTTTCTGTTTGAATAAAAAAAAAAAATTCCCCCTCCCCAAAAAAAGGAGAGCCTCTGCGGAAAGCTTTCTGGGCCCTTTCTGCCTTTGGTCAGTCTGGTGGTTCTTATACACCTGGTTGTGGCTGATTTTCAAGGCACGGTGTCTGGGATGAGAGAAGAGGGGCTGTAAAAGCCGAAGACAGGTGAACATTTTCCCTCTGGCAGCACAAGCCCCTGAAAGTTAAAAAAAAAAAAAAATGCTATTCCCTAAGTTCACAAAAACAATACCCTCCAGACTCCCTCCTACCAGCATTCTCTGTATACCAGTTCAGTTCCTCCAGAGTAGAATTTAAACCAGAAAATGCCACGAGAAATAGAAAGATAAGAGCCCCAGGTGGATGCAAGTCTCTCTGGGGTGTGATTGCCTGAACACAACCAATTCTCTGGTGGATCAATGGTCATCGTCTTTTGGCAGAGCTTTGCTAAAAGCAGCACCTCTCGGAGCTGCCAGAGAGGAAATGGACACTTTGATCTGTCCTAGACAGAAGAGGAAGCAGGTAGTTTAGACTGCTGAAAAACAGTTTGAGGTGAGCTTCTAGTTCAGTAGAAATTAATCCGTGCCTCTAGATAGCACATAAGCCTATTGGAAAGCTTCTTCAATTCAAGCAGTTAATAATTTATCAAGTCTTGTAGCTTAAGGGATACAGTTTTCAAAATTATTGTACTGAGGGAATCATAAATTCCACCAAGAGGAAGGTTGTAGTCCAGATATTTTATTTTAGATTTCCAACCAGGGTGCATTATGACACGCCACATGAAAGTCAAATCGTCAATGTAAAACGGTTTCCAGGTGATAAGTTTACCCCAAGGGGTCCAGTAAAGTAATACATTCAGAGTTATATCTGACTTTCACAATCTATAAAGACTAGTTATCAATTCTTTGAAAGATTTGATAAGCAGGAAGAAAAAAATAGCTTGTGGATGCTGACATTTGTCTCATTAATGGGAGCAGCATAAGAAGTACAAGCTCCTTCTGGATTTGGCTGTAAATACACCACTGACATACATTTTGGAAAGTTGCTGTTTTGCGCTGGTGGGAATATATTTGTCTAACCTTGCCCTGACTCTAACAGACATAAGGAAGCAGTGATATTACTGTCAGCCACATTCAGCTTTTTAAAACAGGGGCACCCACTCTGCCAATATCTGCCAGGTTCCAGGCCACTGCATATTAAAAATTATGTTCAAGCAACACTATCTGGCCTAGTGAAAGTTTTATTAGGAAATAATTCTCCTGTTTCGCTTGGTGAAGGGAAGAAAAAAAACCCACTTCACCCAACAGGATTCCAAGGAATAATTAATGTTTCTTCCATCCTCAGAATAGGAATGCTGCCCCCTTCTCTAGTGTTTCACGTGAAAGACACAACCCCACATGGCAAGGACAGAACTAATCAACATACTAGAAACAGGCAGGAGACACAAGTTCTAATTAATCGTCAGTTTGAGTGTTGCCTGTCATTGCATCATTCTTTGTACTGTAGGCAATATTTTCATAAGTTACTCCCTTGTCAACAGGGAAAAAGAACTAGATTCTTTTTTTTTTTTTTTCTGGAAGATTGGTAGGTTTGCTGAAGATGCTTATTAAAACAATAATAGTAATAACCAAGTGTTGAATTTTGCTTGGCTTTGGTTAAACTCTCTAGTTTAAAGTGAATTCCCTGGAGGATGCTGACTGCCCAAACTGCAGGAGAAATTCTTTGAGCATCATCGCTTGAGCTCATTGGGTGAAATACAAGAAATGGGTGGGTACACTGTTCACCCGTGCAGAACTTATGACTAAACCCATTCTTTAAAAACTCACCGTGCACTTGAACAGAAGTATACTGCAGGGATACTTCATTTATCTAGCTAGCACCATCAGGAAATGGGTTATTTTCCCTAGAAGTAAATCGTTCCTAAATGATATTTAAATTTTAATCCATTCAGTGTAAGCACATCGCATTTTAGCATTTCTACAATAATTGCATACTTGCCTACCTTTTATTTTTTTAACATCTTTATTGGAGTATAATTGCTTTACAAATGGTGTGTTAGTTTCTGCTTTATAACAAAGTGAATCAGCTATGCATATACATACATCACCATATCTCCTCCCTCTGGCATCTCCCTCCCACCCTCCCTATCCCACCCCTCTAGGTGGTCGCAAAGCATGGAGCTGATCTCGCTGTACTATGCAGCTGCTTCCCACTAGCTATCTATTTTACATTTGGTAGTATATATAAGTCCATGCCACTCTCTCACTTCGTCCCAGATTACCCTTCCCCCTCCCTGTGTCCTCAAGTCCATTCTCTACGTCTGTGTCTTTATTCCTATCCTGCCCCTAGGTTCTTCAGAACCCCCCCTTTTTTTTTAGATTCCATATATATGTGTTAGCATACAGTATTTGTTTTTCTCTTTCTGACTTACATCACTCTGTATGACAGACACTAGGTCCATCCACCTCACTACAAATAACTCAATTTTGTTTCTTTTTATGGCTGAGTAATATTCCATTGTATATATGTGCTACATCTTCTTTATCCATTCATCTGTCAATGGACACTTAGATTGCTTCCATGTCCTGGCTATTGTAAATAGAGCTGCAATGAACATTGTGGTACATGACTCTTTTTGAATTATGGTTTTCTCAGGGTATATGCCCAGTAGTGGGATTGCTGGGTCATATGGTAGTTCTATTTTTAGTTTATTAAGGAACCTCTATACTATTCTCCATAGTGGCTGTATCAATTTACAATGGAGCAAAGACAGCCTCTTCAATAAGTGGTGCTGGGAAAACTGGACAGCTACATGTAAAAGAATGAAATTAGAACACTCCCTAACACCATACACAAAAATAAACTCAAAATGGATTAAAGACCTAAATGTAAGGCCAGACACTATAAAACTCTTAGAGGAAAACATAGGCAGAACATTCTATGGTATAAATCACAGAAAGATCCTTTTTGACCCACCTCCTAGAGAAATGGAAATAAAAACAAAAATAAACCAATGGGACCTAATGAAACTTAAACGCTTTTGCACAGCAAAGGAAACCACAAACAAATTGAAAAGACAACCCTCAGCATGGGAGAAAATATTTGCAAACGAAGCAACTGACAGAAGATTAATCGCCAAAATTTACAAGCAGCTCATGCAGCTCAATATCAAATAAACAAACAACCCAATCCAAAAATGGGCAGAAGACCTAAATAGACCTTTCTCCAAAGAAGATATACAGTCTGCCAACAAACACATGAAAGGATGCTCCACATCACTAATCATTAGAGAAATGCAAATCAAAACTGCAATGAGGTGTCACCTCACACCAGTCAGAATGGCCATCATCAAAAAATCTACAAACAATAAATGCTGGAGAGGGTGTGGAGAAAAGGGAACCCTCTTGCTCCGTTGGTGGGAATTGCCTACCTTTTAGATTTGAGTGAACACCTACTTTTTCTTTGTGAAAATGAATTCTTGTTACTGGTCACCACCCAGCAGTGGCTGCTGGGTCTGCTGGGCTGCATATGGCTCTTCGGTTGTGGCTTTCAGCCTCCTCCTTTGCTTGAGCATTTCCTTCTCCTGCTCACCCACTGTGTGCTGCCCTTAAATCCCCCTCACCACTTCTAATCAGACAAGGCAGGATTTTGCGGGTGAGACAGAGCAGGGGTTTTGGAGTCCAACATTTTAGGGTGAATTCCAGCTCCACCACTTACTTCCCGTGTGAACTTAAAACAATTAATTTCCTCAGTTTTCTCATTTATAAAATAGAGAAGAAATAGTTGTCTAGGGTTGTTGTGAGATGGAGGGATGTGGGTACAGAACTTGGCACAGACTTCTGGGGGCCGCAGCTTACCACGAGGTACCCCGAGAAGTGAAATGTTTCTAAGAGAGGACCCGGGGCTTTGTGGCAGCTCAGTGGACAGTCGGGGGATGTTTTCACTCACTTGCGTGTTCATTGCTGGTCACTGGAGGGCTGACCTTTCCAGCACCTCACCCCCAAAGACATGGATACATAGACCATTGCTGTGCCTAGTGGTTTAAAGCCGCACCATCCAGCATCCTCTCTGTGCCTTTTTTGTTCATCTATCTATATAAATAATTTTTTTTTTTTTTACTGTTTTCCCATTACATGGGAAGGATTGAGCGGATTTCACCAGACTTGGAGGCCTGACTTTGCATATGGGCTGTACAGAATGCCAGGTCGGTGGTCCTCAGACTTCAGCTGCAACAGTATTGCCTGAAAGGCTCATTAAAACACAGATTCCTGGGCCTCACTCCCAAGGTTTCTGATTCAGTAGGTCTGGGGTGGGACATGAGATGTACCTGTCTAACCACTTCCCGAGTAAAGCTGATGCTGAGGCTGACATGGCTGGTCTAGGGACCATGCTCTGAGAACCTCCGCCCTGGGTGAGCCAAAGTAGAATGGGTGGTGTTGATGTGCAATCAGCCAGCCACACACACTTCTCCTCTATGGGCTAACAATTCTCCAGGGGCGGCTGGAAGGCCAGCTAGCCCTCCTAAAGCAGCAGTCCCCAGCCTTTTTGGCACCAGGGACCAGGTTCGTGGAAGATAATTTTTCCACGGACGGGGAGGGGCAGGAGGTGGTGGATGGTTCAGGCGGTAATGCGAGTGATGGGGAGCGGCAGATGAAGCTTCGCTGGCTCGCCCGCCGCTCACATCCTGCTGTGTGGCCCGGTTCCTACCATGCCGAAGACCAGTACCGGTCCATGGCCCGGGGGTTGGGGACCCCGGCACTAAAGTAAAACCTGCTCTTAGAGGCAAGTGGGTTTTTTTTTTCGTTTGTTTGTTTGTTTTGTTTTTGCCGTACGCGGGCCTCTCACTGTTGTGGCCTCTCCCGTTGCGGAGCACAGGCCCCGGACGCGCAGGCTCAGCGGCCATGGCTCACGGGCCCAGCCGCTCCGCGGCATGTGGGATCCTCCCGGACCGGGGCACGAACCCGTGTCCCCTGCATCGGCAGGCGGACTCTCAACCAGTGCGCCACCAGGGAAGCCCAAGGCAAGTGGTTTTTTGCAACTTGATCCCTAAAAAGCGTATGACAGAGGTGAGGTGCAAGGCAGATTTTTTGTAGCTTTAATTCCTTTCCACACCCCGTTGTCTAGTGAGTGCAAATAGCCGAGGCACCCTCTCCAGTGCCTGACCTTCTCTTATTTCCTCCCCTAAATCCACAGTGGCTGAAAAAGTCGGGGTTTGAGTGTGGGTTGTGGTCTGAATTATTAGCTCTTGGGTAAGGTGAGACCCATTCAAATTGTTCTTAATTTCCCACCACAGGCTTGGGTTGAGAAGGAAGCAATTTTGTAACTATTTGCAAGTCAGAAATAGTGCTCACAAAATATCTAATTGAAATAACCCAAACCACATTTCCAAAATCCAAATCCCACATACTTAATTGAAATGGAAATAGCTGTGTGAGACCTGGTCTCAGTGTCCTGACATTGCAGGTGAGGGTGTTTCTGGGAACTCTGCCAGAGCCAAAGAGGAGAGCTATAGTCATGGGCCAAGCTTATCCTACTTGTGTCTGTGTGAGGTCTGAGGAGAAAAGTGGGGCAGTGAGAAATCCTGGGTTGGAGTGTGGATGGTCAGTGTGAGAGAAGCCAAGGAACTTTTAGGAACAGGGATAACGAATTTTCAAATTAAATGTGTGATGTATTGTTGTATAACCCCTAATTTTAGAATGAGCCTGCTGTAGTCACTACTCTGTATTACCAGGGCTCACAGGGGTGGTCTCCATGGGACGAGAGAGGGGAGCAGCCCTCATGTCAGGTGAAGCGTTGGCAGGCCTGGGAGGTTAGTGAGAGAGGTGACTCAGCAGAGGCCCAGGGATTTACAGAGATCCTCTGGGGCAGTCACTGGACTTCCCATAGCTTGTGGCCCACAAGGTTTGAGGTGTTTTCATTTAAGTAGTAAAGAAAAAAGTGGCCTAGCAAGGGGGCACCCAGGTGACAGACTCCTGGGTAACCTGAGGTTATAGGAAGATTCTGAAATCAACAACTCTGGTTGTTTTTGCCCCATTCCTTTTTCAGATTTCTCCAATCTAAAGAAAGTGTGTTCATTGCAACAATATTTCCGAGTGGCTGCTGGGGCCTGGCCGTGTGCCAGATGCTGAGGAAATCTTGGGGACCATAAGGCAGGCCTTCATCTCTAGGAGCCTGTTTTCTTGGTTCCCCACCCCCCACTCGTGTCTTCTTTTCCTCCAAAGCCCAGTTCCATCATGTTTGCAGTGCAACCACCTTCCTCTTCTGTGCTCTCACCAATGACCCACTCCCAGAGCCTGGGGTATTCACCCATCTATTAAACAACTGTGTGCCAGGCACTGTTTGGGGCAATGGGAGGACTCAGTAGTGAAGAAAAGAGACAAAAATCTCTTGCCTTCTTGAAAAAGACAATCAATAGGATAAAATAAAGCAAAGACACAGTTTGTAAAACTTCAGTAAGTTAGGCAGTGATAAAGAAAAAATGAAGCAGGGAGGGGAATAGAAGGAGTCTGGAGTGGGGTTTAATGGACCAGCCAGGGCAGGGGCTCTTTGAGAAGGTCTGAACTGAGCCAGGGAGAAAAGGCAAGTGCAAAAGCCTGAGGTAGAAGCTCACTCCTGGAGCCTGAGGAAGAGTGGGGAGGCCGCAGTGGCAGAAGGCAGAAGCCGATGCAGGAGGGAAAAGCAGGAGATGAGGTCGGAGTTGGGCAGGCTGGGAAGAGACCGGGTATGTCTTGCAGGGCCTAGTAAGGCCCTGGCTTTGCTCTGCACCATGTGGGAAGTCATAGTGGGGTTCTGAGCTGAGGGGTGGCCCAGCATGTCTTAGTTTTAGCAGGGTCATGCTGGGTGCAGTGTGGGGAATGAGCTGAAGGAGAGCAAGGGAGAATAATTAGGAGGCTACGGCAGAATCTAGGCAAATGATGGTGGCCTGGACCAGTCTGTGATGGTGGAGATGGTGAGAAGTGATCAAATCCAGGATGTATTTTTAAGGTAGAGCCAACAGGATTTGTTGACAGATTATGAGATAGAAAGAAAGGACCCAAAGAACGTCAATAGACATTTTTTCCAAAGAGGATGTACAAAAGGCCAACAGGTACATGAAAAGGTGCTCAATATCACTAATCATCAGGGAAATGCAAATCAAAACCACAATGACCTATCACCACACACCTGTCAGAATGGCTATCATCAGAAAGTCAAGAAGTAACAAGTGTTGGCAAGGATGTGAAGAAAAGGGAAACTTGTGCACTGTTGGTGGGAACGTAAATTGGTGCAGCCACTCTAGAAAACAGTATGGAAATTCTTCAAGAAATTAAAAATAGAACTGCCATGTGATCCAGCTATTCCACTTCTAGGTAGATATCCGAGGGAAATGAAATCACTATCTTGAAACGATATCTGTACCCCTGTGTTTATTGCAGCATTATTTACAATCACCAAGACATGGAAACAATCTAAATGCCCACCAATAAATGAATGGATAAAGAAAATTTGGTATATTTTCAGACATAATGGAATATTAGTCAGCCATGAGAAAGAAGGAAATTCTGCCATTTGCAACAACATGGGTGGAACTTGAGGGCATTATGCTAAGTGAAACAGGACAGATGAAGACAAATACTGTATGATCTCCATTATACGTGGACTCTGAAAGACAAATCAAACTCATAGAAACAGAGAGTAGATAGGTGGTTGCCCAGGCAGAAGAGTGGGGGAAATGGGAGAAGGTGGTCAAAGGGTACAAACTTCCAGTTACAAAATGAGTAAGTTCTGGTTGTGCTAATGTACAGTATGGTGACTATGTTAACAATACCGTATTATATACTTGAAAGTTGCTGAGAGAGTAGAACTTAAAAGTTCTCGCCCCAAAAGAAAAAGGTAACTGTGTAAGGTGATGGATGTGTAATCATTTCCTAATATATACATTTATCAAATCATCACGTTGTACACCTTTAACTTACACACTGTTACATGTCAATTATATCTCAATAAATGTGGGAGGAGAAGGACCTAAAGATGGCAACAAGTTTCTTGACCTGAGCAATTAGAAGAAAGGGTCACTATTTATTAAAACAGAGGAGACTGCAGGAGGAGCAGATGGGAAGATTCTGAGCTTGATTTTGGACCAGTTAGAGATTGAGAAGCCCATTAAACATCCAAGTGGAGATGTCAAACAGACAAATGGATATGTGACTGGAGCTCAGGAGAGAAGTCCAGATTTAAATTTGGGAGTAATTGTTATGACCCACCACGGACTTAAGCTGGGAAAAGAGGACATGAGGGGTTTGAGGGTCAGCGAAAGGGGGAAAGGATCAGTTGATTTGGAGCCGGGGAGCCACTGCCACATAGAGCCACAGAAGAAGCAATGCCTCAGAAGAGCAAGTGTCAGCACGAAGTAAGGAGCATTCAGAAAAGAAGTGGAGGATCGAATAGAGGGATATTGCTTCCAACTGACTGAATTCCAGGGAGCACAGAGGAAGAGCTTCAGGAGAAAAGGAAAGGTGGGAGACGGGGTCAGAAAATGTGACGTACTGGACTTACTGTGCATGAAGTGTCCAGGGCATGAGGAATGATCGCTGAGTTTCGGCCTCTCTTGGGGAAAGAGGTAAACAGGGATGAAGCTGGGCGGAGACCCCGACTGCCGGTCCCAAGGCTCGAGGGGGAGGGGTGGATGTGAGTGCGCATGCGCACGGGGAGGGGCGTGGCCGGGAGTGTCCTCCTTGCTCCCGAGCTCCCTTCGTCCCGGTTCTTTTCAACTTTTACCCTGGGCTGGGCAGGTTGTATTCGTTCCATCTCAGCCTCCGGTCGGGGCTCTTTTCCTGCTGGACCGGTTGACTACGTGTTCCCTAGGCGTCCGTCTGAGCTGGGGCTCTTCTAACACCTGCCCTGCTTTGGAAACACCAACCTTACAAAGATTCCTTCTGCTGATTCACACAGGCGCTGCGCTCTCGCCTTCTTCAAGATCCTAAAAGTAAAGATGCATTTGGGACTCGAAGGATTGCCCAGTGTGTGCCTGAACCAAGCTCATCTTTTTTTTTTTTTTTTCGGTACGCGGGCCTCTCACTGCTGTGGCCTCTCCCGTTGCGGAGCACAGGCTCCGGACGCGCAGGCCCAGTGGCCATGGCTCATGGGCCCAGCCACTCCGCAGAATGTGGGATCTTCCCGGACCGGGGCACGAACCCGTGTCCCCTGCATCGTTAGGCGGACTCTCAACAACTGCGCCACCAGGGAAGCCCCAAAGCTCATCTTTCATAATCCGTCACATTTCTGTCAATATATCCTTTCTCTCATGTCCACCCCCTTAACCAGCCATAAATGACGCCAGACTTTTTAAGGCCAGTGTTTTGCGTTTCTTATTTTTAATTTTTAAAGAGTTAAAGTCAACTTTCTTCTTTGTGGCCTTTTTCTTTTTTAATTCCTTTATGTCTATAAGATTGATGACTTCTGTGATAAAAAGGATTCCCTTGTCCTCTTCTAGCACTTGGAATCATTTATTTTCCAACAATTTTTCTGGGGGCCTTCTCCTATCTGAGGACAGTGGTCTGACCACAGCCTTTCAACCGCCTGGGGTTTCCACCCTCTTGCCCACATTGTCTGGACTCCTCTTCCTGACCAACGACTTGGCACTGGCTCTCCAGGACTGCATGGTCTTTGAGCTACACTAGATGCAAAAAAGTCACCCAGCAGAAGAAAGAAATGAGAAGATGGAGTTTGATTTACTACCCACCCAAGGATGAGGATGAACAGAAAAGACTTATTGCATGGGACTCTGTCATATCTAAAATACAAGGGCAATTAGAAGGACAGAGAGAAGAGACCCCTTTAGTGGCCTGGTTATTCTCTCTAGAGATGCAGTCTTTCTTAGTTATTGTTTACAGCTCTGCCAACAGTTTTCCTGTCAGAGATTCCAGGGCGGAATGAAACTAATAATTATTAAATGTTCAATAGCAGCTACCACAAAGTTGGCTCAGAGCAAGTGATTGCTGGGTTCTGGCTTTTAGTTTTCTTCTAACACATGAACACAGAATTTGGTCATCCTGACCGACAGGCAGCTGGGCCTGCACCCGGCTTCTGCCAGGCTCTTCAGAAAGCATCTGTTACAGATCACGGAGGAATACATCTCTCATGATGTGCTGTGCATTGTTTCCTCACTTTGGTCACATCCCCTTTTTAATTATGATGACGACCCAAAGCTTGAGGAACTTTGGAAAGTCACCCACCTGTCTCTGCCTGTGTGCGCAAATGTATGTGTGCTCTCCAAGAAAAGAAAAACCATCCTTTGCTTTTTAAATTATCTTATCATGCTATTCCTTAAGAAAATAACCTGGGCAAAAGGCATGAGAGATGGTTATACTTAGGGTTTTTTAATATACAAAGTGATATATAGGTATAAAAATAAAGTTAATAGACAAAACCAAATTTTAAATTGTTTTAACCAACATTTATTTCATGCCTAGATGTTGTAGGCATTTTATATATAAGAACTTGCTTAAGCTATATAATAGCCCTGAGTAGGTAGTAGGCATTATTAACCTCATTTTATACATAAGGCAAAAAAACTTGCTAAAGAATATGCAGTTAATAAAAGACAAAACAGAGGTTTGGACCCAACTCTGACTTCCTCTGAAGTCTATGTTTATTCCTCTACATCATGATGACTTTGAAAGAGACCATATGGCCTATCTAGAAGGTGAAAATGTCCTTTGCCTCAAGAATAACCAATACAAATTTACTGAGTACTGGCTGGATGGGAGCACTTCACGCATTCAAATGGGATGGAAGTTAATTCTCCTGAGTTACAGTTGAGTAGCAGCCAGGAAAGTGGCATGTCTTTTATTATGTCAAGCTTGCGTCTCAGGTAACAAGAGATGAAACTGCTGATATTGTTTGTCTGAAGGAGGCAGAAAAGAACTAGACATCTTCTACACAGGGAAAGAGCGGACTTGGGTTGTGTATCTGCTGTGATATAAATTGTGACGTTACCTGAAACTGTGTCTCCATCTCAGCCTAGCAGGCAATCCTAGCTGCACTGTATTCTGGCTGGAACACATATACACACTCCTCTTCACGCTTCACCTGCCCCTCGCTGGTGCTGGTGCAGATCAGGAGCGGTCAGCAAAGCCCTCCAAGGGTTTCCATTCACTCCAATGTCTGGGATTAGTATCATCAGTTACAGCAAGCTATTCCTGTCCTCTCTCTGGCAGTTTGAAAGGGCCACTGCCACATCTGGTCAAAGTAACTTTGTTTTTCCAAGATGGAATCTTTCTTAGAATATTTTCTTTTCTTGCAGAGTTCTACTAGATTTCAGATAGCTTCAGAACAAAACTAGAAATATATGTAGATAAATAGGTAGATATTGTTATATAGATAATATCTTAATAACTACATATTTTAGTAATTATTGCTTGTAATTCATAAGTATTATTATCTATGTTATATAGCTATACTAGATAATATTATATATTATACAACTATATATTATATATAACTAGCTATATAGATAGATATAGAGAGGAATATATAGGTATAGATATAGGTATAGATATATAGATAGAGATATATATCCTTTCTCCTTCATTGTTTTAAATAATATAATATAGAAATATTTCTGGCTTAGGATACCACATCTATATAACTGTACCTATATCTATAACTGTATCTACATATCTATATCTATATCATATCTATATATTCCTCTCTTGAGAGACACTAGTCTCCTCTCCTGTTGGCCTTGATGACAAACACTTTGCCTTCCTGCATTAAACACACAAGGGTGCGACTTAGACCCTATTGCTCTTGCTGGGCCCAGACAAGACTGTGGGCAAGCCAGGCTACTTGGTCACTCTAGGGGTCTTGCCAAGGCCACTGCCACTGAACTTCTTTGGGCAGCAACCCCAGGTCTTATCCTGATCTAAATAACAAGCCAAAAGCAAAGAGGTGACTCAGAGGCAGAGAAAATGTGTGCAGGGATCCCGAAATTTGTCCTGCTATTGGCTATCTTTCCTTGAAAGAAGCCACCAGCAATTAGATAGCAAACAAAAGAGAGATCACGCACATGCACATCCCCGCCCTGCCCAAGGTTCTGGAAGAGAGACCCCAAGGGGAAAATAAAATTTAGGAGGTTTGTTGAACCCACTGTAGAGCTGATCCAGAATTTAAATTGATTCCATAATTTATTGCATTTTAATTAGCAATCACAAGAGACCAAGTATTGTTTACTCTCTTGTTATAGGAGCTCTAGCTGGAAACAAATACCAGAGAGTCTTAATAAGGATGAGTTATATTTACTGTTTTCCATTTTACAGTCTTGTTATAATCATCACAAGAAGAGATTCATTTAGTGCTCATCTGTTCTTGGTATGACATTTGTTGACCACTAGGGTGACATAAAATCAGAACATACCCCGTAAGCCAAGAAAGAGCCTCCCCACCTCCACCCCACCCCATGTTTATGCCTTCATTGTTTTCAATCATATAATTTAATGTGGAAATACTTCTGGCTTAGGTTAGACGACATGAGTTCGCATGTGCCATTGTCACCCAAAATGCATCTAAATGACTGCTCTTGGTTATTTATTTAGGGCAGAATAATGCTACAAACAGCAGACAGCTGTATTTATATGCGCCACTCCAACATGGAAAGAGCCACGTAAACAGCTGAGAAGCTGTCAATCTGTGGCAGCGTACACCCGGCAGCCTGTTAGGCCCCCATCTGATGGGTTACCACACTTGTTTTGTTTCATTCCATTATTTTTGTTAGCTTCTAGAATATCAATTATTTTTAATGACATTTCCCCAGGGTCAGAGCTTTGGGGGTTTCTAAAGAGCTCTTGCTATTATTACTCAAGCAGGAAGAACCCTAAGCTTCTCTACTTGTGGGATGGGATTCTGGTACAATGTATTTCTTTGAGAGCATGCTGGGTCCTCACTGGGAACATTATGAAGTACTTTAAATACCACTGCATATTATTACAGTGATTCACATCAGTCAACCAGCTCTGCCTCTTGGATCAGACACCCTGGCAGGGAATCGAGCTCATTATCTCAATTCTAAAGGATATTTCATTAAACTAAGTGGGAGGACTTGATTCCAAAGGCCACTTTCAAAAAAGGCATGTTTTGTGTAATCTGAATACACATACCCTTTTGAGGCCTTTTCATTCAAAATGGACCTTCTTCCCCAAAAGTAGGTGAAGTAGGTGCCATTATTTACCCTGGTTTTTCTCCTTTAACCCAGTTTTTCCACCCAGGCACAGAGGCACCAATCCGGTGCTCGGGTTTTAATTAAACCTTGTTCCCTGTTAAAAAGCTCCTATTGTTCCTTTCATTTAAATAGGATTCTTCTTAGATCTTTAACAAGACCACAGAGGAGTAATAAATCTAAGTAATTGTCCTTATTAAGAGGAGATTATTCTCACAAGACTATAACAGTCACCAAAGTAACTAAAGCCATTTCCAGGTAGCAATTAGAGAATCCTCCTCCTACCCAAATACAGAAATGCCTCATTAGTCACTTTCTTTGCGTCTCAAATTAAATTAGATGGCATTCTGTTTATTTTTCATATCTTTTGCTAACAGAAGAAGATTTTCCCTTTGATGATATTAATCAGGAAACCTGAAGTCCAACTGCACTGAGTTCATGGGATGGTGGTGACCTCTCCCTCCCTTCCTCCCTCCCTTCTTTCCTTCCTTCCTCCCTTCCTTCCTTGCTTCCTCCCTTCCCTCCTTCCTTCCTCCCTTCCTGCCTTCCTCCCTTCCTTCCTTCCTTCCTTCCTTCCTCCCTCCCTCCCTCCCTTCCTTCCTTCCTTCCTTCCTTCCTTCCTTTCACAGCTGATGCCTGGGTGCCTGCTGTGCTAGGCACTCTGCTAGGCACTAGTGGTTCAAAGATGAAAGACATAGTCCCTTGGATGGTATATTAACAAGTCATCTAATACTTACCAACCATCTTCCATCTTTACAGTGCAGGACACTGTAGTAGGTGCTGAGTTTTCAGAGGGAAAAAAAGCCAGACGTAGTCCCTGCCTTCTTAAAACTTGAAATGTTGCAAGAATATAGACATTAACCCAACAATTCCATAATTGGTTAACTGCAACCATGGAAAAATGTTATGAGAGGACAGGATGCCATGTGAGCATATTTTAGGGAGTTATAAGCAGTCCCTTCAGAATTATCCACTTAGTTTGTTTTATTACATATGACCGGACATCTGCTTTCTTATCCCACAAAACTGCCTAAGAAACTTTCTCATTTCCCAAGTTCCTACGAAGGCAGTGGCTCCTGATGTTTTCAATTTTTATTTAAAACCCACGTCCTAAACTGGCCTCCCTTGGTTAGAGAAAGCTAACTTAACATGTGTAGAGTTGTCAAAGAAAAAAAAACGACAGCAGACTCAAGAACCCATCAAAGCTTTATTTCAGAAGTATACTCATGTATGCATGCATGTGCACATGGAAGCCTGCCAAAAAGCACATGCCCTAGAAAGCTTGGGGAGGGGGCTTTACACCAAAAAGGAGAAAGTATTGGTTGTCAACCTTATCCGCTGCAGTCTTTGTTTTCAGATCTGGAGGACGTAGCTTACATCAGCTCAGCTCTTATACTGAGCTGTGAGTACACTGTGATTTCTTTTTTGGAAATTGTTAATAAGAACTGATAAGTTTGTTGCCTCCAAAATTGCCAGTAATATAGAAATTTTGGGTGTTACGTGCAAAATTCATTCCTGGTGCACTAAAGAGAAGCAGCCTAGAGCTGTGCAGAGATGGGGATTGAAAACTTATAATTTGAAACAGAAAGCATCTATCATATGACCAAAAACACAAACAAACAAACAAAAAGAACGCTCTCTTTCACTCACCCAACAAGTCAAAATGTTTTCTTGAAAAACAAGATCATCAGTCCATCTGCAGGGAAGCCTTGACTTGTGGCCACCACTACCTTTGTGGGTTGTCCGGGGGCTGGTCTAGATTTCAGCCTTGCGGACTCAGAACTTTAACAACCCGCCAGGAGCAGATCCATTTTTTTTTATTATTTTAGATAAAGATTCATTAGCCAAGTAGTGAGGCTGAAGAATAAAAGCAATATACCAGGGTACTAATTGGCAACAAGAAGTAACTCTCATAGGGACCAAAATGCTCAAAAGTCTACACGAGGGCTTCCCTGGTGGCACAGTGGTTGAGAGTCCGCCTGCCGATGCAGGGGACATGGGTTCGTGCCCCGGTCCGGGAAGATCCCACATGCCGCGGAGGGGCTGGGCCCGTGAGCCATGGCCGCTGAGCCTGCGTGTCCGCAGCCTGTGCTCCGCAACGGGAGAGGCCGCAACAATGAGAGGCCCGCATACCACAAAAAAAAAAAAAAAAAAAAAAAAAAGTCTACACGAGCAGTACATTCTTTTTCTGAAGGCAGGCACTACACATTCATCAGAAGATCGCCTGCGGGTAGAGGGAGGGTTATGGAATCAGAACAGTAGTGCTAAATGACCTGGATGTTTAGTGAAAGCAAACTAATATAAACTGATGCTTCCATCGAAAACTAACCAGGGCTAGTTAGAACATTAGAACTCAGCTGGCCTCAACCCTCTGTGTTCATCTTCATATTAAGGATGTCTTTGCCAAGGGGCCCAGTGACTCAGTTCGTTGGGCTGGATCTCCTTTAACCTGGATGAATCTTCCCCAAACAGCACTTTGCTATTTGCTATTCACAGTAAAGTAACTGAGAGAGCAGCTGCATGAGAGCCTTTTCGGGGTCTTATATATAAGGCTACTTTCTCATTACCAAGGGATCATTTTTTCTTTCTTTCTTTCTTTCTTTCTTTCTTTCTTTCTTTCTTTCTTTCTTTCTTTCTTTCTTCCTTCCTTCCTTCGTTCCTTCATTCGTTCCTTCCTTCCTTCCTTCTTTCCTTCCTTCCTTCCTTCCTTTCTTTCTTTCTTC
>NW_020837957.1:26662916-26934672 GCF_003676395.1 Aethalodelphis obliquidens | reverse complement strand
TCTTTCTTTCTTTCTTTCTTACTTTCTTTCTTTCTTTTGTTGCACCACCACGCAGCTTGCAGAATCTTGATCCCTGGACCAAGTATTGAACCCGGGCCCTCTACAGTGAACACACAGGGTCCTGGACTGCCAGCGAATTCCTACCAAGGGATAAACTTTTTAGGAAAAAAAATCCTCATCTTATATTTGAGCATATATGATAGGCATTTAAAATTAAGAATCAATAATTAAGTATATTCCATATACCCTGAGAAAACCATAATTCAAAAGGAGTCATATACCATGATGTTCATTGCATCTCTATTTATAATAGCCAGGACATGGAAGCAACCTAAGTGTCCATCAACAGATGAATGGAGAAAGAAGATGTGGCACATATATACAATGGAATATTACTCAGCCATAAAAAGAAATGAAATTGAGTTATTTATAGTGAGGTGGATGGACCTAGTGTCTGTCATACAGAGTGATGTAAGTCAGAAAGAGAAAAACAAATACCGTATGCTAACACATATATATGGAATCTAAAAAAAAAATGGTTCTGATGAACCTAAGGGCAGGATAGGAATAAAGACGCAGACGTAGAGAATGGACTTGAGGACATGGGGAGGGGGAAGGGTAAGCTGGGACAAAGTGAGAGAGTGGCATGAATTTATATATACTACTAAATGTAAAATAGCTAGTGGGAAGCAGCCACATAGCACAGGCAGATCAGCTCCATGCTTTGTGACCACCTAGAGGGGTGGGATAGGAAGGGTGGGAGGGAGATGCAAGAGGGAGGAGATATGGGGATATATGTATACCTATAGCTGATTTACTTTGTTATAAAGCAGAAACTAACACATCATTGTAAAGCAATTATACTCCATTAAAGATGTTTAAAAAATAATAATAAAGTATATTCCAGAATCATGACTTCTATAGGGTAAGATTCCTTGCCATGGTTTCCTATTGCATCCGAAAAGCTTGGTTTTGGGAAAAAAAGCAAGATAGCACAGTATTGGCCATCTGGAGGAAATGGAGGAAAAGCCGTCTTAAAAACAGTTGAAATAGGTAAAAAGGAGAAAATAGAAGGACACTGAAGACAAATGTAACTATTTCATCATTTTGGGGACCAGTTCCGATTCCTCTGCCCTAGTATTCGAGACCCTTTGCTTATGCCATCAGCACATGCCCCAGATTTTCTTTTTCTAGGCTTCCAGGGCTGACTAGCTGCTCTTCTAATGGACATATTCTTCCTTTGTATATGTCACACCTTCTCTGAATTGCTAGCGGGGCTCTACAGACTCCTGAGACATTTTGTCTCCTTTGAGTGACTTTGCTTCTCTTTGATGTTGATCTTGGTTCTCAAAGGGCAATCTTATTTCCTGGTTCTCGGGGAAGTGGGTGCAGTGAGGGAATACCCCAAGTACACAAATAAAGGCATTATCATCATAGCATATTTGAAACTATCAGCATTAACAGGGTTTGGACTTTGGCAGGTACCACAGTGCACATGTGTGAGAACACACACACCCAACCCTCCTCTTTTGTGGACTCTACCTTGAAATTCTCTAATGAGAATATTCCTTTGAATGAAGGTATGATTACCTGAAGTGACAAAGGGGGAAATTTGCATTTTCTCTAAACTTAATAGAGTTCATTAATAAAACTTTTTTAGGACAACTTAGCACAACAGATTTTCAATGACAAGTATTTGCAGATAATGAATAGAAAACTATCAAGTGCTTTAGATCTAACCATATATTCCCAATTAGGAAGAGAATGATGTTTTTCAAACTTAAGATTGGGTCCCAGAAAAATAGGATGGATTTATCTTTCTTACCAGTTTCCCATATAGAATCCTTGCTGCGTATAGTTGCACTTCTTGTATTATCCCTTTCTTGAAAAGCAAAAAGGCTGTCCACCGTGAGCTGCCTGTCCAAACACATAGGGCTGTCCTGTGACTCGGGTCAGGAGGTGAGCTACTCAGAACACTTGTGTCCAAGGGTCTCTGGTTTAATGACTATGGATATAGAAGAAGAAAGGCCTAGTAGATGGGATATAAAAATTTTAGGAAGAATGAAAATGACCTTTTAGTTTCAAAATCATCCCCGGTGGAAATGGCTCCCTTACTGTGTGTGGCAGATACACGAGTGTAAATGCCATTTTAAGGCATGGCCCCTAAAATGCCCAGCAAGCTCTTCCGTGGTCCCTGGCTTCACCATCTCTGTGCCTGGAGCAATGGACTCCGAGAGGTCAGAGCTGGACCCTTGAACTCATGACACAGAGTCACCTGACCAGTGACATTCACATTGAACTTCGTGTGGTTGGAGCCTAGCTCTCATTGTGTTAAGCCACTGAGATTCTTAGAGTTGTCTGTTACCCGCTTAATCCAGCCTAGCCTGAGTGCAGGAAGCAGGCTAGCCTAGGGGGGAAGGTGCTGCCAACACTCACGGATTTCATCCTCAGGTGCATCTGTTTATTTCGACCTGATGTATGAACATGGGATGGACCTACCAACCAGGACATTTGTAAATAATATTTTTAATCAAATCAATATTTCATATGAAAAAGCCCATCAGACCTCCTATTGTACCCAAACTCACCTGGGGCCTCTTCTAGGTAGATGCTTGAAGACCGGGTCAGAGCCAAGCTTAAGCCCAAGTGTAAGCCACTGCCTGGCGCACACCGGAATCTCCACTGCAGACATTGATCGAACATCTGGGTCCTGAGGGACAAGCAAGAAACAAAGTCCAGGGTTCGGATCTGGCACAAAATATAGCGGAGCTGGAAGGAGCAATCTGAGGACACGGAGGGTTGGCAGGGCCAGGGCTGCTGGCATTGGCTGGGAAGGTCTGCGTATTGTGCTGAGCTGTCCAGAGGGTCTTTTTTTTTTTAAGTCCCGTTTTAGGTTCATAGCAAAGTTAAGCAGAAAGCACGTGCAGTTTCCATATACCTAGTGTCCCCACACCTGCATAGCTTCCCCCATTATCAACCTTCCCCACCAGACTGATGCATTTGTTCTAATTGATGAACCTCGCATTCCACATCCTTATCACCCAAAGTCCATGGTTTACATTACGGTTCACTCTTGGTGTTGTATATTCTATAGGTTTTGAAAGGTGTAGAGTGATGTGTATTCACCATTATAGTATCAAACATACTATTTCACTGCCCTAAAAATCAGAGGTATGTTTTTACAGTGGACACAAATAAACAGCTCTGTCCACAGCCTTCTCTTAGGAGGCATTTTCCCAGCACACAGCCAAAAGGCCCCAAGAATTCTTCAGGTACCCATGTGGGAGAGAAAAGCCCATGTAGGATCCTGGAAGATGTGAATGGAGCTTGTGGCTCCGTTCCCAGCATTCTCTGGAGTTTAGCCTGAGAAAATAATAAGAATCCTATAGGATCAGTGATCTCACTCATTCGGACTACAGTAAATCTCTTCTATATTACTGCTCAGCCTCTGAGAATATTACGTTGGGTCTCACTTTATTAAAGAATGTCGTGCATACCCAGAAGTAGCTATTTAATTTTTAGCTGCAAGATACAATTTTGAAAAACCATTATCTAGAAAGTGCAATAATCAAACAATGTAATCATGAATGTTAAACCTTCTTGAAATACTATTTTAAATGCTTGCCAGCTGGAATCAAGGGTTGACAAGAAAGTGTGTGACTTGGTTGGCTTTCTAATTTGTCAAAGCATCTACGCTTTCCAACGAGTTATATTTGTTAAAATATGTTGTTTCTCTGCATGATTGCTTTGAAACTATCAAAGAATGCAAAATCCTTAAAGAAGGAAGGCAGATTTGCATTTTCTATTCGTTCCAGCCTAAGATTTAGTATTAAATCACTTTAAGAGACACAATTGAAGAATCATGTCTTGGAGGAGCCAGAAGGTCCACATACATCACCATTTGCCTCTGAGCTTTCTGGCTGCTCTGAGAGACTCGTAAATTTTGTGACATATGGAAAATACCAGAAAACCACAGCATGTGTTAAGAGGGCCCAGAAAGCAGGACTCATACTGTCATGAAACATCCCTGGTGATTCTTCCCATCACCCAACCCTGAATCTCTACAGAAAGGGCCACCTGGGTGTTTGGCCAGTGGCTGGGAAGCTCAGTGGCTGATCCAGCTGTTTGGTGGGTATGTGCCACCCGCCCCACTCACAGGAGGTCCAGCAGGGCTGTGGGTCACAGTGCAGTGCCCCAGGAAGGAAGGCCTCTTTCAAGGCTCTGAACTTTGGTACATGCAACCTCCCCTGTGTAACACCCTTCTGTCTCAGTGAATTCCCCATTCTGTTCCCACACACTTCCTACCTACCCTCTCTCAGCACTTGTTTCATTGTGCTGTAACTTACATGTCTGTCTTCACTATCAGGCATTGAACTTACAGAGGCCGAGGCCTAAACCTTATTTTCTTTGTATGCCCTGAACTTAGCAGGTACCTGAAGAGATGAGTGGATGGATCTGCCCACCTGCTTGGGGAGTCTAGGGATGGAGCGGGGATTGATCTTAGCTCCTGGCTTCTCTTATTCACACTAACTTCATGGCCTTTGGCAGGTACCTTGCTATGCCTCAGTTTCTTTATCTATAAAATAGGAAGGATAATGGTGCTTACTTCATAAGATTGTGCTTATTGAATGATTTATACATCTATTATACTTAAAATGATATCTTGGGGCTTCCCTGGTGGTCCAGTGGTTAAGGTTCCGAGTTTCCACTGCAGGGTATGTGGGTTCGATCCCTGGTTGGGGAAGTTCCGCATACTGGGCGGTGTGGCCAAAAAAAAAAAAAAGGAAAGAAAAGAAAGAAAAGTGACATCTTGTAAGAG
Organism: Aethalodelphis obliquidens; assembly: GCF_003676395.1. Classification (NCBI taxonomy): domain Eukaryota; kingdom Metazoa; phylum Chordata; class Mammalia; order Artiodactyla; family Delphinidae; genus Aethalodelphis; species Aethalodelphis obliquidens. Next base: position 26,929,853 of record NW_020837957.1, on the reverse strand, counting down.
TAGGAGCTCAGTGAATCTTAGCTAACAAAGTGAGCTCTCAAAAAAATTGTAAGCTCTCCTTATCAGTCATAATAACGTCATTCCAGATGGCCCAACTCCACTGACCACGCTGCAACAGCCCAGGTCTCCATGTGAGTAAGAGAGGGTGACTGGATTTCTGGGAGGAGTGATTTGCTGGGGGTCTCAGGGATTCCAGGAAAGAGAAACGGGGAATTTTTTTCTTCCTGGAGCGAGCTTTCCTTAACTGTTTGAATGACCAAGTAGTGGTGCTTAATCAACATCTACCCCGAGAGAGGAAGACTAGAAACACGACCTTCTCTCCTCCCAGCACCGTTTCTAAGGGGTCCTTGGATGGACCCTGAGAAGGGTGGTGAAGTGTGGGCCTGACCTTGGCCAGCACTTCAGGCTCTAATGTCCCTGAGAGTCCAAGGACCCAAGAAGGACTCTGATGCGAAGTGGGAAATGACGGCCCATGAAAGCAATGAGCCTGCGCTGTGGAAAGCAGCAGGGTTGCCCTGGCCACCAGCTGGGGTTAGTTAGTGACTCAGAGGCAGAGCCTATCAAACCTCAAACATTTCTTGGCAAAATGAAAAGGGGGTGTTTGGAGGAAAGGAAGTGGGCACAGATTGGGGGTGGGGAGAGGGGTGAAAAGTCATCCTAGGCATGGAGGCAGTTCTCTCCATCCTCTGACCTGCATGGCCCTCTGGGCAGGGGCTGGAAATGGGGACAGCAGGGAATGGAGACTGAGGACAAGCTGCCTCAGAGCTGTTTTCACTAGAGATTCTCCTGAAATTGAGAGCCCACGCCCCCAGGGAAGAAACTCTGCGATGTGGGTCCTGAGTCCATAGACAGGTACCCCAGGAGTGAGTCCCAGCTCTCTGTTCACTTGTTTGGGGCATTTGAGTGGCCACTTAGCTTTGCTGAACCTCACCCTCTCCTCCTAGAAAACGGAGTTAATATGCCTCCCTCACAGAGCCATTGTCCGTCTCTAATGAAATAAGGCTGCTGATGCGTTCTGAGAGCTGTAACGTGATAGATTAATAGCAGGCATTTTACTCACCATAATCAGTATTTAGGATGGTTTAAAGAGCCCTGGGTCGATAGAACTGAGCCAGGTTTGGTCTTTGGAGGCCAGCAGCCTTGGTGGCAATGGAGAGAGGGTCCCACCAGCGTGGATGCCCCTTTCCAAACTGGCCTCTCTCCCTCCTTCTTCCTCCACAGACTGGAGAAGACTGGCAGTATAGGATGGTGGCTGAGGGTCTGGGAGACCAGACTGCCTGCCTTTGAATCCTGGCTTGGTCACTGAGTAGCTTCACGGCCTTAGGCAAGCCACCTAATCTTTCTACACTTCAGTTTCCTCATCTGTGAAATGGGGATGATAGTGGTGCGTGTACCTCATAGGATGTTGTAAACATTGAATTACATATGATAATTAATAATACATTATTACACTTAAAATGATAGCTAGTAAAGTGAGCCCTCAAAAAATGGGAGCCTTCCTTAATAGCCATGGTAATGTCATTCCAAATGGCCTGACTCTATTGACCTCCCTGCTCATTCAGAGAACACCAGGACATTTCCACCTTGGCAAATCAGCCAGAAACTGAGAAGAAAAAAAAAAAAAAAAAAACACTTTAGAAATCTCCGCAAAAAATGAAAATGTTTTTCTTGGGGGAAAGAAGATGGGGAGGTTGCAGACCATGGGCAGCTTGTATGATTTACTCAGAACCCCGTACATCCAAAATACGGGGCTGTTCCCAGCGATCCAATCTGACTTCCTATAACAGGAAGCTCAGATTCTCCACCAATCTGATCAGTGGGACCAGCTCTCTTCTGCTCCTCAAATGCTATTTCCAGCGGTGAATCATACACTTTAGGACTGGAAGGGATCCCAGAAGATCACTCAGGCCAATGGGTTGGGAGGGTTCCTGGGGAAAAAGACAACTGACGGAGGAAGTTCAGTTCTTGAGTGGAAAACCACTATCTGCCTCCTAGAGCAGAAAGCCCCCCCCCCCCCCGCCGCTGCTGAGGAAGGGTTGAGAATGCATTCCAGCAGTTCCACAAACACCGCTTGAGCACCTGCCTCAGTCCTGTGCCATCCAGAATTGCACAGTTCTGGAGACGGGGGCGCATGGCTAGCACATCATTGCAACACCACGTGGTTAGAGCCGTTTTGCGGGTTTTCGCCCTGTGTGGTGTTTGAGCCAAGGGCAAGGGCACCATGCAGCCCTGGGGGCGTCTACAGAAGGTGCTTTGGAGGAGTTGGTGATACTTGAGCTAACTCTGGAAGGAGGAAGAGGACTAAACTCAGGTGAGAAAAATGGAAAGACCCTCCCATCAGAGTGAAGAGATGAACAAGCAGATCAGTGCAGTTGGAGGCTAAAGTGCCAGAGATATTAGAGGCCGATGAGGCTGGGGAGACTGTGGGCCAGAGGGGTCGGGGCCTCGTGTGCCATGTTGAGGACTTGTGCTTGGAGAACGGGAGACATCGATCGGGTTTTCAGTAGAGCAATGTGCAGTGAAATGTGTGCAGCCTGGACAAGCCATTCAGGGGCTGGCTGGGTGGAGGGTGGATCGGAGTGCGAAGGCCTGGAGGAGGTTGTCAGGTTTGCTACCTTGAGGCTTGGTCCCTGGTAGGACTTCTCAGAGACGTAAGGTACCAGAGTCCCACTGACATTCCATGCGAGGCCACCAAACATCCACCCACCTCCCATGTTAACTCTTCTTAGTCACTCAGGTATTTCCCTCACCCCAACATAGCCCATGTACTTCGGGGGAAACTTGGCGGCTCTCCTAGGGCATGAAGCTCAGGCCCCAGTGCGTGAGCACAGCTCCATCCTCCCGTCACTGTGTTTGCTTTCAGAAAGGGCAAGTGATTCAATTCAGGCTGCTGAGACCCAAGGCAGCATTTGGGGGAGAGTGTAGGGCAGGGGTGGGAGGCACTCCAGAAGGTGAAACATGCAGAGATGAGGCCTGGAACTGTTGTGACTGTTTTCCAGCGGGAGGGAAGGCAGTCCTAGGACCAAGGTGGCCGTGGACAGTGGAAAACGTCAGGAAAACAGACCCAAGGCCCTAATGATGGAATGAAACCAGAACAAATCCCTGGACTTTTCAATTACGTATGCCAATAAATTCCCTTTGTTTTCTAAACTTTTTTTTTTCTTGCTCTCGAAAGCTCAGAGCTCAGGGGCAATGATCTAGGGCATAGTGGCCAGAACTGACCATGTCTCAACATGTAAAACAATCACTACGAGGTTTTCCTGACATCATTTTTTTAAAACAGAAATTGTTTTAAAGCCGTTTTACACAGCTCTCTGCTGGCTGGAACTTACCTCTCCAATCTTCTTTCCTGGGTCCCTTTAACGCAGTGGTGTGCTGCCACCTGCTGGTCACAACACAGAAGAACGTACCCCAGAACGTAGATTGAGACTATTAATGCTGGAAAAGGCCTTAGAGACCAGCGTGGGGAGTAAAGGGGAGATTCATTTTCTGCTAATGGATATTTCTGAGCTGTTTGAATTTTGATTAGCAAGCATTATGTTTTTCATCAGAAAAAAATAGATATTCACTTTGGGAAATATAGTATTTCATACCTTGTGATGTTTATTACTCTTGGCTATTTACATCAATACCTGCTATTTCCTTGAAAAGTTCCAGGGCAGCCAGCCCGTTTGAAGCTTGTTGGATCTTGTAGGCAGAAGGTAGATCCTAGTCCTGTGTCTTTCTATTCAGGAAACATTGATCAAGCCCTCCAAGCATTCTCCATAGAGTCTCTCTCTCTGGGCTTGAGGCAAGGAGCAGCCGCAGACAGCCCCGCACCTCCCCAACCCTGTGAAGGATGGGATTTGATAGCTGCTCACTCTAAAAATTCTCTTTGCAAATCCTTTTTGCCTTTGCTTAGTGGGTAAGGAATTTAAGAGTTGTCTTCCCTGTTCTTGATACGACTTTGAAATTTCTGCACAGTGGCCCCTTTGGAATTTAGCATCTGTTGTAGTCATACCCCAAACAAAACAGAGATAGTAAGAATCCGATCATAAATGCTGTTACAAATTCCCTCCTGGCCTCTACTGGAGGTGGACCTGACCAGGACCAGGATGCTCTCAGCCGCTGAAGCCCACCAGTAGGTGGCGCCCGAAACAGCCTTATTGCCAGGGCTCTTGCCTAGGACTGAGGGACTGAACTTGAGCTTGGAGCCGGTGCCCACCCCACCCCCACGCATCCCACCGCCTCCATCCCCTTTCCGCCGACCCTCCTCCACTACAGCCACCTTCAGTCTGTCCGTGTTCTCACCCAGCGATTACCTGGGCTTTGGCTTCTCTTACCCAGTTAGCCGTGAAATTCACAGAGTCCCTATTAACCTGCCCAGGATCTTTTCCCGTGTTACCCTAAACCCAGCCCCTTTACCACTAGCTCAGACTGACGTGGCCGGGCACTTCCGTGGTGGACTCCCAAAGCCATATTCTGCTCTGCATTCAGGCACCTTACATGTCCGTGTCCCCTTATACCAAGCTTTGATTTTGCAGGTCCCTTTGGACACGACACCCTGGACTGTCAACCAGCCTCATAGGAGGCCCAGCTAGTTTTCCCTGAACCCTTCCCAGCTGGTCCAGGAACCTCTTGAGGGTAGTGTTGAGGCTGCTCCAATGCGTGTGCATTTATATCCTGGAGGCTGCAAGGCCCAATATGTTCTGGTCCCCTCCCAACCTCATCTCTTACCTTTCTTTCCCCAACGTTCCCCACTGACCACACTGACCTTCCTCCTTTCCTCAGACAGATGTGTTCAAAGCTGCAGGAAAATAAGCTCACACCTGCCTCAGGTTCTTTATACCACTTTCCCCTCTGCCTTCTGCACTCCAGCTCATGCCCACCCCATCTTACCATTCAGGTCTCAGCTTAGATATCACCTCCTCAGAGAAGCCTTCCCTGACTATTTTATCTAGATTAGTGACCACCATCACATTCTATGCTCCTCCCCCATTTTCTTCATATTCTTGTCACTCTCTGAAAATTTCTTATATAATTTTTGTTTGCTTGTGTATTATCTAGTCAGATAATAAACTCTACCTAGAATGAGCTCCCTGAGGGCAGGGAGTTCACCTGTCTTGTTCACTGGTGTGTCCCCAACATCTAGAACATGGCCTGTAAAAAGACTGCATCGCTATGCTGTGCACCTGAAACTAGTTTAATATTGTAAATCAACTCTACTTCAATTAAAAATCTTGATTTAAAAAATTCTTTAATAAAAATAAAACAGAGCATGACACTCATGGGGACTCACTCAATTAATGTTTGTTGAATGAATGACGTGTGCCCCAGACCACCCTGGCTGAGTGTCACAGCCCCTGCATCTACAGTTGGGTTCATTTGCCTAAAACAGTGCTGCAACCCCTGCATGCAGCTACATTTCTTAGTCTCCGCCCCATGCATGTTGGTAGAACCTCCAGTCACTGTTGGAAGCCGCCCTTCCCACTATTTCAAGAGTCTTCAACTTGAGCCCACTCGGCTTCCAGGTGGTGCCTGACACCTTCCTCTAGTCCTATTGTGGGAGGGGTGTCTGTTGCTGAGGTCGCTAAGACCCACAAGCCCCATGCAGGTACCCAGGCCCTGCCACAGCTGCCACCTCCCTCAGATGTCCCTCCACATTGTGTGATGTCACCCTTCACTGTGCCACTGCTGGGCGTTGAGGGCTCCATGATATTGGCAGCCACTCTCCCCTGCCCTGTGTTAACCTGTTCTATGTGGCCAGTGGGACCCTCCCCATTTCCTCCATCTCTCATCCTTCAGGAATCAGCATTCATGACTGCTATGGACTGAGTGTTTGTGCCCCCCAAAATGCATATGTTGAAATCCTAACCCCCAGAAGTGATGGTATTGGGAGGTGGGGTCTTCGGGAGGTCGTGATGCTGGAGCCTCATGAATGGAATTAGTGCTCTTATAAAAGAGACCCCACCAAGCTTCCTCACCCCTTCTGCCATGTGAGGACACAAGAAGTCTGTGACCTGGAAAACGGGCCTCACCCGACCATGCTGGCGCCCTGATCTCAGACTTCCAGGCTTCGGAACTGTGAGCAATACATTTCTGCTGTTTACAAGCCGCCCAGGCTGTGGTATTTGGATATAGCAGCTCGAACACACTAAGACAATGAGCTCTGTGAAACTGCCATGCGTTTGGAACAGGAGACGTGCAGGACGCTTAATTGCATGGAGAGCGGCACCTGGGCCTCAGTCCTGAGGCCCCCCCCCCTCACCCAGCCTCCTCAGCACTCCTGCCTCCCGAGCCCCATAGATCTCTGCTGGCTAATTACACCAGGGCTCTTGAACCCCCTCTGCCGTGGGCTCTGGAGTCAGTGTTTGTGGGCTCAAAACCTGGCTTCTCCACTCTCTGGTGCTGTGTGACCTAGGGCAAGATGCTGACCTCTCTGAGCCTCTGCCACCTCTTCTGTAAAATGAGGTTGTTAATAGTATCTGCCCCATAGGGTTGCTGTGAGGCTCAAATGAAATAGCCAGAGAACACAGAGCACTTTCTAAAGTGCCTGGCAGGGAGTTATCATCTATGAACTGCAAAAGCCTAGGCTGCTCCCAACATTACTCTCATCTCCAAGTAGAAGCTACATTGAAGACAGGAACTAATTTTCCTCAACTTTCTATTCCCAGCACCTAGGATGGTGCTGCGTGCACAGTGGGTGAGTTGGAGTATTTGATAGCACTAAATTTTCTCTTCTCATTTAGGTTTTTTCTTGGTTAAGGATAAAAATTATATGTTGTTTTTTTTTTTACAGCTTGACTTTTTTATTGTTGTGAAATATAAATAACATAAAACTTACCATTTTAACCGTCTTTAACTGTACAGTCAATGGCATTAAGTATATTCACATTGTTATGCAACCATGTGGTTTTTTTTTTTTAACCCTAGCAGCCAGCATGGGGCCAGGACTGGAAGCTGAGTCTACATAGACTCAGTGAATATGAATAAAGGAGCCTTCACTAGCAGATTGACTCCTTTCAAATAGGGACTGTGTCTGCCCCCCAAGCACTCAGCACAATCCCTTGACATAGTAGGTGCTCAATAAACGTAAAATGAGCCACCAGGAGATGTTGCAAACTGGTGGGAAAACAAAAGAAGGCCTTAAGACATGCTACTTAGGGCTCACAAAATTGTTTTTGTTTTTAGTTTTCAATAAGTTGTTTTGAATAAGTTGCAGTCTCACACACATACACACAAATCCATACTATGGAGTGAAAAACTGGAAGGCTCTGGTAACTTTGGACCTGAGCTCTCAGATGGCAGCGCCCTCTTTTGCTGAGGGTTGCTGCCCCTGTGGACGGGCTGTGTGGTCTCCAGGCCACTGCTCTCCCGTAATTACTACCCCGTTCTCTCAGGCATCTGAGTTTGTGACCCCTGCATTAGAGTTAGGCAAAAGGGGCTTGAGACTCACTTCCTCAATTTAATAGTAAGTTAGTCAGCCCTTTGAACCTCCACATCCTCATCTGTAGGACGGGAAAGACGGCAGCGTCTTCACCAGGCTTTTCTGAAGAGTATTACAGGATAACATATAGGAGAGTGTGTAAGAAAATGTGAAGGCTGCTATACAAACCACAGCCCTCTATCACGGGCCTGTTGCTTCCCAGTCTTTCGTGCTCACGTTGAGGATGTGTGGGTTTGCTGCCATTTGGCACCTCCATGTTTTTGCACATCAAATACTCAACTGGAAGGGCACCAGCATCTGGAAAAGCTAGGGCACTATCTGTCAGCACACGGCAGCTGACAGGTACCCCTATCACCTGTCAGTCATCTCAAGCCTTCACCAAGTCCCTGCCGGTGGCGGGGAGGGTTGGTGGCAGGGGGACGCAGCTGAGAGTAAGTCATGCAGGCACAGGCCTTCTCTCCAGCATCATCCATCCAAGACCCTTCAACACACTGGACAGTGGCCCAAGAGGCATCTGACCCCACGTTACACATCAGTGCAGAAATGTATTGCCTATTCATCACATCTTAAAACAAGCTCCTAGGGTGCGGTTTTGGGCATCAGAGCACCATCAGTTTCCCTTCCCTTCCTTTAGAGCTGGGGCTTGGTTTCTGTGGTGTCCTTGCAGACACAAAGCCTAGAGGAAATAAGAGCACTTTCCCTTTAAGTCCTTTTGACAAACCCCTGTCTCACTATTCACCTCAAAACTCAGGTCAAGGACTAGTATGGAGGTTCCTTAAAAAACTACAAATAGAACTACCATATGACCCAGCAATCCCACTACTTGGCATATACCCTGAGAAAACCATAATTCAAAAAGAGTCATGTACCACAATGTTCACTGCAGCTCTATTTACAATAGCCAGGACATGGAAGCAACCTAAGTGTCCATCGACAGATGAATGGATAAAGAAGATGTGACACAAACATACAATGGAATATTACTCAGCCATAAAAAGAAATGAAATTGAGTTATTTGTAGTGAGGTAGATGGACCTAGAGTCTGTCATACAGAGTGAAGTAAGTCAGAAAGAGAAAAACAAATACTGTATGCTAACACATATATATGGAATCTAAAAAAAATAAAAAAGGTTCTGATGAACCTAGGGGCAGGACAGGAATAAAGACGCAGACATAGAGAACGGACTTGAGGACATGGGAAGGGGGAAGGGTAAGCTGGGACGAAGCCAGGGAGTAGCATTGACATATATACATTACCAAATGTAAAATAGATAGCTAGTGGGAAGCAGCTGCATAGCCCAGGGAGATCAGCTCGGTGCTTTGTGACTGCCTAGAGGGGTGGGATAGAGAGGGTGGGAGGGAGACTCAAGAGGGAGGGGATATGGGGATATATGTATACGTATAGCTGATTCACTTTGTTATACAGCAGAAAATAACATAACATTGTAAAGCAATTATAGTCCAATAAAGATGTTAAAACAAAAAACAACTCAGGTCAACTGTGTTTCATTAGGAGCATCTTGATACCGGAAAAGAATTCAAGACAGGCAATAAATAGAAAGGTAAGTCAGGTGATATGATTTTGAAATAAAACAAGTTTGCACAGTAAGTGGTTCCAGATTGCCGTACAGTCTTGCTTGGCAGGTAGAGATTTATTCCTGATAGCAAACCAGATGTCACACTTGCTCTTCTAAGACATTTGCTTTTATCTCCAGTCGTCCCTGATGAAATAGATACAAAGAAAAGACTAGAGCCTTGTTTAAGCATCCTGACACTGGAGAGGATCAGATCATCTGAGAGTTTCCAATCTAGGTCTTAACAGCTTTCAAAAATCAAACACGTTAAAACAAAACAAAACAATGCAAAACAAAGGCACTGAGAGGCAGTTGAGTATTTTGCAAGCCTTTGTGTAAGAGAGATAAGTGCCTGTGGTGCAAGAACCACCAGAGGTGTGTGGCTTGGCTCTTCTAGAAGAAAACAAGGCCTCCAGAAATTGGGTACTGGCATCATAGAAAACACGGAGTCATTTGACAACATATCATTGTAACAAGGAACCCGGAAACTCCTCTGAGACTCTCCTTCCAGGAGTGGCAGCCTTCTCCCACACCAGGGAGCAGCATCCTGCCCTGGTTTTTTCTGCATCTCTCTTTCCTCCTCTCCAGTGCAGTCTCGGTGGGACTTTCTGGGTTAGCCAAGTGCAAGTGCTCAGGTTCTCTGGCAAGTCATACAAACTCGCTGCAAACTGTTGTAAGCAGAGCAGCACAGCCCTCAGAACCTCAAGAGAGCTAAGCCACCAACCTTCTCTCCAGAACCCTGTCATTAACAGGAAGCAGCTCCCAGGTCCTGGTCCCAGAGCTTCTTAGCTCGAGATCTTGAGAGAGACCGTCCTTCCTGCTCAACAGCTCAGTGCAGGCAGGAGGGTGTCCTGTAACCGTGCTGTCCAGGCTCACCCTGACGTCGGGGGGTGCACAGTGTAGTGGCCGTGGGCTGGCCAGACACTCTGCCAGGAATCTGACACTACCTGACTCGGTTTTGATCAGTGGCTGTGGGGGAAGTTCTTTGGAGAGTGACTCCCAAAAGAGAGCCATTATTTATGGGGGATTGGGATTGCATGGTGAATTTAGGGGCTGTGCTTGGGAGGGGGTTGTGTTTGTTTTCGATTGCTGACGGACGTAGTGAATTACCACAAACTTACTGGCTGAAAACAATACAAATGTGCCCTCTTACAGGTCTGTGGGTAGGAAGTCTGACAACAGGGCTCACTGGGCTTAGATCAAGGCATTGTCGGGGCTGAGGTCCTTCTGCAAGAGAATCTGTTTCCTTGCCTTTTCCAGCACCTGAGGCCACTGGCGTTTCCTGACTTGTGGCCCCTCCTCCGTCTTCAAAGCCAGCAACGTTGCTTGCTCTGACCGCCATTCTGTCATCACAACTTTCTCTCATGACCTCAGAGGGAAAGGTTCTCCACTTGTTAGGACTCGTGTGATTAGATTGGACCCATCTGGATAATTCAGGGTCATCGTCCCATCTCACCGTCCTTAACCTTAATCCTATCTGCAAAGTCCCTTGGTATGGGTTGAACTGTGTCTCCCAGATTCAAACGTTGAAGTCTTCAACACCAGAATGTGAACTTCTTTGAAAATAGGGTCACTGTAAATATAATCAACAAAGATTAGGTTCTTAGGGCAGGCCTCACTCCAGTATGACTGATTTCCTTATTAAAAGGGAAAATTTGGACACAGACACAGACACACGTAGAAGGAAGGTGAGGTGAAGAAATACAGGGAGAAGACAGCTATCTACAAGCCAAGGAGAGAGGCCTGGAACAGCAGAGACTTTCCTCACTTCCCTCAGGAGACCCAACCCTGCTGCCATCTTGATTTTGAACTTGTGGCCTTCAGAACTGTGAGAGACTAAATTTCTGCTGTTTGAGCCACCCAGTTTGTGGTACTTTGTTACAGCAACCCCAGCAAACCAATATATCCCTTCTGCCATGTAAGATAACATATTCACTGGTCCTGGGGATTATGACATGGACATCTTTGGGAGGTCATTGTCCTGCTAACCACAGGTTTAATCAGTGGATCCCAGTCAAATATCTTTATTTTATTTTATTAATTAATTAATTTATTTATTTATTTTTTGCAGTACACAGGCCTCTCACTGTTGTGGCCTCTCCCGTTTGCAGAGCACAGGCTCCGGACGCGCAGGCTCAGCGGCCATGGCTCACGGGCCTAGCCGCTCCGCGGCACATGGGATCTTCCCGGACTGGGGCACGAACCCGTGTCCCCTGCATCGGCAGGCGGACTCTTAACCACTGCATCACCAGGGAAGCCCAGTCAAATATTATTTACTTGACTTTACCTTGGGCCTGTGCTCAGTGGCTCCTGTACCATAAATGAAATACTGGACTGGACCACAGCCTTGCTGCTCAGAAACACCCCTGCAAGTGTGAGAGGAAACTCGAAACAATTGGACTTTGCACTGGAACGCTGTCCAGCTTCAGACACACTACGTTTTGTAGGCTACATGCAAAGGTGCTGGAATTTATTGCCTTTTTTGAGGGGGAGACATTGTGTTTGCAGAATTTAGTGAACTGGACATTATTAGCTATTTTCTTAGAATAAATAAAAACACATAGCAGTGATGTCAGCAAAATGGTGAAATAGGAGTTTTCTCTTGTAGTCCCCCTAAAGAACAGCAATTTTAACAGCCACCCATGGAGGAGAGTGCCTTTGCGGCCGTCCATGAGACCGGTGGAGAAGTTCCACGTGGCACTGGAACAAAAACAAATCCAACATTGGACACACTGAAGAGGATAAGAGGAGCAGCTTCCCTCTACCCACGTTATCTTTTCCCCAAGGTAGCACAGCTCAATGCAAGAGAGAACTTCTCACAGGGGAGAACGAGTGTGTGAGGGAGCACCTAGCTTCCCCAGCTGTGTGGAACGATGCCAAAGGGGCCCCCTTCTGTCTCACCCCAACCAGAAGCTGGAGGTGTGCTGCATGGCATGGGGGTGGGAGGGCCCTGGGAGAAGCAGACAGGGCTCTCAGAGGGCATCACAGGGACACGGATCCTACTAACTGCTTCACGGAATCCCCCAGGAAGCCTGCCCATGAGCTGCTGGGGACACCTCACCTGCAGGTCCCCCCAGCTGGCTCACAGACACCCTGACTGCTCCATTTGCCTCCCCCACACACACCCCTGCCCCGTGTCTCACTCCCTGTGTACCCTGAAGGTGGCAAGTATGAGCCTTTGCAGAGGGCTGGTGAGCATGCACGGAAAACCAGCCTGCGAGATTCAGAGAAAGCATGCCAACTCAAGTATCAGCACCACACTAAGGGAAGCGCGTGGCCGTCAGCACATGGCCTGGCTCTGCAGGGTTGAGAGAAGATTTCCCCCCAAAGAGGGAACCAGAGATGTGAAGCAGGTTTATCCATAGAAAAGATCTGAGATAATAAGGGTTGGCAAGGATGTGGAGAAAAGAGAACCCTTGTGTACTTTTGGTAAGAATGGAAATTGGTACAGCCATTAGAGAAAACGGTATGGAGGTTCCACAAGAAATTTAAAAATAGAACTACCATATGATCCAGCAATTCCACTTCTAGGTATAAATATGAAGAAAATATTTTTCAGAGATATCTTTACTCTCATGTCCTTTGCAACAGTGGTCCCCAACCCCTGGGCCACGGACCAGTAGTTGTCCACGGCCCGTTAGGAACCGGGCTGCACAGCAGGAGGTGAGCAGCGGGCGAGTGAGCGAGCAAAGCTTCATCTGTATTTACAGCCGCTCCCCATCGCTGGCATTACTGCCCGAGCTCCGCCTCCTGTCAGATCAGCATTAGATTCTCATAGGAGCGCGAACCCTACTGTGAACTTCGGATGTGAAGGATCTAGGTTGCACTCTCCTTATGAGAATCTAAGGCCTGATGATCTGAGGGGGAGCTGAGGCGGTGATGCTAGCGCTGGGGAGCGGCTGCAAATACCAATTATCATTAGCAGAGAGGTTTGACTGCACAGAGACCATAATAAATCAATTACTTGCAGTCTCATATCAAAACCCTATCAGTGAGTGGCAGATGAAAACAAGCTCAGGGCTCCCACTGATTCGGCATTATGGTGAGTTGTGTAATTATTTCATTATATATTACAATGTAATAATAATAGAAATAAAGTGCACAATAAATATAGTGCACTTGAATCATCACGAAACCATCCCCCCTCCCACGGTCTGCGGAAAAATTGTCTTCCATGAAACTGGTCCCTGGTGACAAAAAGGTTGGGGACCACTGCTTTGCAACATTATTCACAATAGCCAAGATATGGAAACAATCTAAATGACCTAGAAAGGATGAATGAACAGATAAAGAAGAGGTGGTGTGTATGTATCTTGGCTGTGAGAAAGAAGGAAATACTGCCGTTCCCAATAATATGGACAAACCAAGAGGACATTATGCTAAGTGAAATAAGCCAGAGAAAGACAAATACTGTATGGTTTCATTCATACATGGAATCTAAAAAAAAAGCCGAACTCTGGAAACTGAGAGTAGAATGGTGGTTACCGAGTCCAGTGGCAGGGAGATAGGGAGATGCTTGTCATAGGGTACAAGGGTATAAGATGAATAAGCTCTGGGGATCTAATGTACAACATGGTGACTATAGTCCATAATACTGTGTTGTGTACTTGAAAGTTGCTAAGAGAGTAGACCTTAAGTGTTGTGACCACACAAAAAAGGTGACTATGTGAGGGATGGCTGTGTTAATGAAGCTAACTGTGGTAATCATTTCACAAATATACATGTGTCAAATCATCATGTTGTACACTTTACAATATACAATTTTGTCAATCATACCTCAATATAGCTGAAAAACGGTTATAAAAATCTTGAAATTGCAGAATCTGAGTAATTAGTTATGAGGATTCACTACTGTCCTCTCTGTTTTATCTGTTTATGAAAACAGAGTTTTAAAAATGTGTCAACATAAAAAAGGAAACAAAAGAACTGTACACACTATGTGACCCTCCAATGTGAGTTCACCGTGAGAGAAGTGGTCTCCCCTACATGACAGTGAGCAACCGTCCCTCACGGCTCTTCAAAGCCATCCCACTCCCTACACGTGGACCACACAGAACTCAGCAAGGACCCTCTCCCCTGCAGATCACTGGGGCTGCTTGTTGTTTTAAGCCAGATGCCAGAGAGCAGAAACTGAAGTCAAATAATACTAGGTGAGACATGAAAACAACAGATAAACCAGAAAAGTAAATCTGTGACTAATAATACAATAACAGGTTCGTGCTCACTGCAAAAAAGTGTTCACCTTCTCCATTTCCCCTGTCATTACCCTAAGCACATCCTTATCTTCTTTGATTTGGACCCTGCAACATTCCTAGTTGGTTCCCTGCTTTGGTCTCTTCCTGCTTTTCATCCTCTAGCTGTTGCATTTCTAATCAGGGAAAAGAAGAGTAAAACACAGGCCCATACACGGACACACACAGATCTGATAGTGTCATCCCCCTGCTTAGGCTTTTAAGCGCCAGCCATCCCCCATTACCCATAAAGCCTATGTTTCTGACTGCAGCATACAAGGCCCATTCCAAATGGGTCCAGCCTCTTCTTCCAACGTCATCTTTCACTGTGCAACACCGGGAGAGTCTATTCCAGTGTTTCTCCAAGTCAGGTCACTCCGCACTAGAATTAGCATTCTGGAGTCCTTGTGAAAAATCCCAGCCCTACTGACTCAGAGTCTTAACAAGCACCAGAAGCAATTTTTATGTGCACATATCTGGAAGTCGCTAATCTAGGGTCACTGTACTCTTTCCCGCTGACTCACGCACCCTTCTCCTCCTTGTAGCACCTTCTCCTTCTCAAGCCCAGTAAATTGCTGCTCTCTCTCTATTCCCTCAGCACTTTATACAGACCGTCATAATACAGCTTTGTTTTACAGCTGTTCACTGAGATCTGTCTCTCCTGCTGGATTACAAATTCCTTGTCATTAGGAACCATGTCTTGTTCATCTTCCTCTCCCTAAGTAACTAAACAGTTTCTCTGATTCTGCAACGGGAAACGTGTATCCGACCATGTTTCCCTTTTCCCTTAGCCACTTAACGCACTCAGAGTCAAATTCACAGCTCAGAATCACAATTACAAAGGCTGTCACTGGCCATGTATCTGTGTCCTCTTTTTCCCTTGGATGTGACCTATTTTAATTTATATTTGCCTTACCCAGAGTTTTAAAAACCTGTATTTGGCCATTTTATTTTACAGGTTTCTGCTACAAGCTGCCTCAGATCCTTTCTGGCACAAGACGAGAGAGAGATATTACTGAGATTATTCATCTCAGTATTCCTACCACCCAGGACAGCACCTGGCAGATAGAAAATACTCAATAAGTTTTTGTTAAATTTAATCAAAGAAATAAAGTTATGTGGATTCTGTGACAGCTATTTGACTCGTCGCTTTAGAAGACTTTCTTGTTTGCTTCTGGTTTTTATCACATTGCTCAAGAGCTAATGCTGCTGGGAGAGGGTCTGATGGACCGGGTCCTGTTATGACACAAAATTAATTTAATTTCAGTGACCCAATTAGCTCAGTTTTCCACCTTGGTCTATGTGCGACCTATTTTAGGAACTCAGGCTACTCATCAACACTGTAATCTAGGATTAATCTTAAAAGATGGCGAACAGGTAGAAATCTGCCAGGAATTTGGGAAGGGAAATAAGGATAACCGTGTCTCAGTGAACAGGGAGAGAGGAGTTCAGAAGAGGTTGCACAGGATGGGGCCAGGGACGGCACATAGCACGCTGAGGAGGGGATGGCGGAGGCAGGGCGGCACCTCAGGAAACAACGGTCCAGCAAGTGTGGGGAGCCATGGGGAGGAGCGAGACTCCTGGTTCCCGAAGATGCCCCCCTGTAGTGTCCCCAGGTGTTGCTGGAAAGCACAGAGTTAAAGATGTCAACATCAAACAATGAAACTATGACGAGATAAGGGAAACATCTTGAGAAAGGAAAAATGTCACTTTTCATATTCATTTTAAAACATTTACATCCTAATGTTTCATTAAGAAAAGCCATCTTTTCCATTCTTACGCATTGTATCTGAAGAAATGGCAGCAGCGCCCAAGTCTCTTTAAATTGGAGATGTTTTCCCCTAGGAAACACAGGAACATGTGTGGGCTTGACTTTCCGTTGTCACCTCAACTTTCTAAACAAGTCCCTCACGCTTCCAGTTAGCTATTTTCAAAGCGTCATTCAATTGGAATTTTTTTCTTTGAAGAAAAATAAAGGGAAGCTAACTTATCATTTGTTACACAGCCAACGATTTATAAAACCACACGTCTCATTTAAATTTGCTTTCAACATCTTTGTTTCAATCAAAAACATCAATTCGTTGTGTTTTCTCCATGAAAACCTAGAGGATCTGAGATCATTCTTTGAACACCATAAAAGAAAGGTATTGATATTAAATAGAATAAAAACGGAAAGTTTGTCAAAATGAATTTGCTTACATTGTTACCGTATGCGGTAGGATGCAACAGAGATCCTGGTCCATTATAATAAAATATGGCTCTTTCCCCCCAAATGAAATTAACAGAGGAAACATGAGTTATAGTTTGGGATATCTGGTGTGTTTATGCTGTCCTCGGTCAGTGAGCTATTAGTCCCGGCTGAGAGTTTGGTCTCAGCCTCAAAGGATTAGGCGTTAGTGGTGGGGCAGTCACCCTGCCAGCCGAGGCCAGGGGGCCTGGTTAACCTGCGGTCTGAGGGTCAACCGGCAGGTTATGTCAGATTGGGATCAGGGTCAGGGGTTATGTGCCAACCCCGCTAGGGCAGACGCCTCCTGCTCAGCTGCAGTTGAGCTAAGAGTCAGGCAAGTTTCTAGTTTGTCATCCCCAGCCCCGGCCAGGGGAACCAATCCCCTCATTCTGAACCCGTGAATCACACCATGTGTTCAGGCGAACAGTCGATTCAGAGGGACCCAGTGCTTGGCGTGAAGTTAGTCTGGCTTCTGTAAGCCTGCGGATGGCGGTGGGGAAGTCTCTCTGTGCCCAAAAGGCTGTCTAAGCATTCTTTCAATCCTTCTGCAATCCCCCAATTTCTGAAATCTTACAACTGCTTCTATTTCTTCTGCAATGCTCTAGTTTCCCATCTGTGACCTCAGTTCCTTTAGTGGAAGTCCTGACACCTTGTCCGACTTGGGCCAGCCCCATCTCAGGGCCTGCACTCTGACTTGTTGAAAAACAGATGCACCATCCTCCACCCCACATTCCAAACTGGGGACCTGTCTGGTTCATCCTTGCTGCAGTCCGAGTCCCTAATAATTCCCTTCCGTGCTGTCTTATGTCTCACAACTACTGTTCTGATGTCAGAATCATAAGATGGGAATGGCACAGCGTTCCTAGGTGGACAGCTCAAAATGCAGGGCTGCCGACACTCTGGGGCCACTGGTGATGAGGGGCAGATAAGAGCTGATAAATATGTGTTTCTTTCTTTCATCCCCCATGGACATTCTGGAACACATTTCGTATGGATCCTCAGAAAATTCTGCAGGGTCGCCCAATTGCCTATGCCATGGTCAACTCAACAACATATCCTTATGTTGGCTTTCCTTCCGTCTCTGTTGTTTTTCACTCACTCCTGCCCCCTGGGACCACATTCTCAAGTAAACTACCTGTATGTAAGCCTTTGTCTCAGGCTCTGCTTTTAAGGGAACCCAGGTAGGTGGACAGAAAAGAAATGACCATTTCTCGAGAAAACCACTCCACTCAGTTACATATTGCTCCCTGCTAGTGACCACAGTGATTTTTCTCTCTGTCTCTATTCAATCTTTTTTCATCTTGGAGACATGATGGGGTGGACCCTGAACTTCCTTCTCCTTTGGAAGTCACCACAGACTAAAATGTCCTGAAAATATTAGGAGGAAAATCTGACTGTGGCAGAAGGCAGCCAACATCTCAGCCAAAGCCTTAGTAAGGATGAGGCTTCCATAAGGCAGATGAAGATATCAATTTAGACGAAAGATGAGAGCTTTTCCTGCTACAATGATAAAATAATTATTTTGAGAAGAAGACTCTCTCAGTACTGACAAAGCACAGAAAGATCATTGCTCATCACATAAATGCAGGCATCTGGGCTGGAGCTGCAAGTCTATCTCTAACCTGCTCCCACTGGGAGTCTCCACACCTCTCTCCTGGTAGCAGTCAAGGTTCCAGACTCCATGTTTCCTTAAACAATTGTTGCTTTTAATCAATGCCGTCTCCTCTTCTCCCCACATATACTCTCAGTGGGGAGGTCAGTGTTATCACTGTCAGTCTAAAGATGTGCCAAAGGAAATCAGGAAGATGAAACAAATCAAGAGAATCCCCATTGCAGCCACAATTTGCATCTTATCTCACAGCAGAGGTGTGCAGTGAACATCCCTGAGTGCCGTACTTGAATTCCTCCCAACTTCTTGAGCATAACCGAGGAGTTTGCCAGCCTCTTCCCAAGATCTGAAATAAGATTTATTCATTTGCCCAGTTGCTTATTTAGAAGTGATTTTATATGGAGACTTTCTGCTAAAATCGGCTTTATCCTTTCAGTTATTTTCATTATGGTGACCATTATTTGCTTTTGGATGAAATTGTTTATTCTCTAATTCTAAGAATCCCAGACTTTAATGAAATCATGTTACCACAAAAAAGACACTTCCTTTCTTCTGTAAAATCTAATAATAATCTAATGATTGCTCAAGAGTACCCTAAATCACTGCAGCCAAAATCATCTCAATGGTCATTATACTGCATTAACCTGACCTCAAAACCAGACAAAGACATTACAAGAGAAGAAAACCACAGACCTATATCCCTCCCTCAAGAACATCATGCAAAAATCCTTAACAAAACTGATAACATGTCATAACCAAGTGAGGTTTATCCCAGAAATCTGAGGTTACTTTCACATGAAAGAAATCAATTAATATAATTTACCATAATAATAAACTAAAACCAAAATACATATGCTCATCACAATAAATATTAAAAAAGCATTTGACAAAATTCAACACCCATTCATGATTCTAAAAATATATTTTCTAGCAAAGAAGGAATGGAAGAGAACATTCTCAACCTGATAATGAGGTTATTATCTCAAAAAAAATTAATCCTAATATCATGCCTAATGGTAAAACAGTGTATGTTTTCCCACTAAGATTAGAAACAAGGAAAGGTTGTCAGCTCTCACCACTTCTATTCAGGATTGTTTTGGAGATCTTAGAGTAATAAAGAAAGAAAAAGAAATAAAATGTGCAGATTGTAAAAAAATAACTAAAGCTGTCTGTTTGCAAAACCGTCCCTAACCATTCATGATAGATAAACCTTAGAAATCTGCAAACTAGATAGATAGTTCTTGCAAATCTACAAAATAGATTACTAGAATTAATAAGTGAGTCTAGCAAGGCTGCAGGATACAAGGCCAATATACAAAAATCAATTGTTTTTCTCTATGCTAGCAATAAACAATCAAAAAATTGAAGTTAATAAAACAATATTTAGAATCCTATCAAAAATATGAAATACTTAGAGATAAATTTAACAAACTAAATATAAGTCCAGGTGAATGAAAGCCGTATGTCATTGTTGAGAGAAATTAAAGAACACCTAAATAAATGGAGAGATACACCATATTAATGGATTAAAAGATTTAATATTGCACATTCTCCCTAAATTAATCAATCGATTTACTGTAATTGCATTAAAATACCATCAGCCTCTTTTGTAGAAAGTGACAAGCTGATTCTTAAATTTATATGGAAATAAGACTTCCCTGGTGGCACAGTGGTTAAGAATCTGCCTGCCAATGCAGGGGACACAGGTTTGAGCCCTTGTCTGGGAAGATCCCAAATGCTGCGGAACAACTAAGCCCATGCTCAGCAACTACTGAGCCTGCACGTTAGAGCCTGTGAGCCACAACTACTGAGCCCATGTGCCACAACTACTGAAGCCTGTGCACCTACAGCCCATGCTCCGCAACAAGATAAGTCACCACAGTGAGAAGCCTGTGCACTGCAATGGAGTAGCCCCCTCTCTCTGCAACTAGAGAAAGCCCACGCACAGAAACGAAGACCCAATGCAGCCAAAAATAAATTAATTAATTAAAAAATTTTTATATGGGCCTAGAAATAGCCGAAACAATTTTGAAAAAGAAGAACAAATTTGCAAGACTTACATTCCCTGATTTTAAGATTTACTATGAAACTACAATTACCAAGACACTGTGGTATTGGCATAGACACATAGCTCAATGCAATAGAACAGAGTCTAGAAATAGACCCATAAACATAGGGTC
Source organism: Aethalodelphis obliquidens (assembly GCF_003676395.1). Lineage (NCBI taxonomy): Eukaryota > Metazoa > Chordata > Mammalia > Artiodactyla > Delphinidae > Aethalodelphis > Aethalodelphis obliquidens. Next base: position 26,909,606 of record NW_020837957.1, on the reverse strand, counting down.
AATTAATTTTTGATGGGGAGACCAATGGCATTCAATAGGGAAAGGATAATCTTTTCAATAAGAGGGGATAAAAAGAAAAGGAAAAGAGAAAGGAAGGAAAGAACAGAAAAGGAAAAAGAAAAAGATTTTGACAATTACATCATACGATATAAAAAATTAACTTGAAATGGATAATAGACCTAAAGGTAAGAAGTAAAACTATAAAAATTCTGGAAACAAGCATAGGATGAAATCTGAATGACCTTGGGGTTGGAAGATATTTCTTAAATATCTTTGTGTTGGTTACTCAAAAACCACAAAATAAGGGAAATAGATGGGGAAAAAAATCAATAAATTGGACTTCACCCAAATTAAAAATGTTTGCTCGTCAAAAGGCATTAAGAAAATGAAAAGGCAAGTCATAGATAAGAGAAGTATTTACAAATCATATGTCCAACAAAGACATATCTGTTATACTTAAAGAACTTCTACAGTAGTGTCTTAGTCTACTCCAGCTGCAATAACGAAATACCACAGACTTAAATACAGAAATTAAACACAGAAATTTATTTTCTCACTATTCTAGAGGCTAGAAGTTCAAGATCAAGGTGCCAGAATATTGGGTTTTGGTGAGAGATGTCTGCATGGCTTGCAGAGGGCCCTGTGCCATCACATGGCAGGAAGAAAGAGACGAAGCTCTCTGGAGTATCTTCTTATAAGGGCACTAATGCCATCATGAGGGCCCCACCTTCATGGCTTCATCTAAACCTAATAGCCTCCCAAAGGCCCCATATCCAAACACCATCACACTGGGTGTTTGGTTTTCAATATATGAACTGGGGTAGGGGGGACACAATTCAGTCCATATCAAGTAGGAAAACAAACAACCCAATTAAAAATGCAGAGACATGATATCTCATTGTGGTTTTGATTTGCATGCACAACTACCAATGATTTTGAGAATATATTCCTGTGTTCACTCACCATTCCTGTTTCCTTTTCTAAAGCCTTTAATGGGATGTGTTGCTTTTCTTTTTGTTATTAATTTGTAGATGCTCTTTATATTTTTTGTATGCTAGTTCTTGTTATTTGTATGTCCTGAAAATATCTTCTCCTGTTATGCAGTTTGTCTTTTCACCTTTTAATATTTTAGTGGAAAGTAGTCCTTAATATAATCTAACATATTAAAATTTTTCTTTATGATTTCTCATTTTTATCATATTTATAATTTAAAATTCCCTATTCCAATGATGTAAGATGTTATTCTGATTTCTTGTAAAAATTGAAGTATTATCTTTCATTTTTAAGCCATAAAAAATGGGGAGAAAGATTTGAACAGTCACCCCACCAGGAAGATAATATAGATGGCAAATGAGTGCATGAAAAGATGTTCTGCATCATTAGACATAGGAAATGCACACTAAAAACGAAATAAGACACAACTACACACTCACTAGAATGGCTATAACAAATAAGAGAGTTAGTATCAAGTTCTGGGAGGATGTGGAGAGACTGGAACCCTCATACGTTCCTGGTGGGAACGTAAAACGGCTCAGCCAATTTGGAAAACAGCTTGGCAATTGCTTTAAAAGTTAAGTATTGACTTACCGTATGGACCAGCAATTCCACTTCTAGATATTTACCAAAGAGAAATGAAAGCATATGCCCATCCAAAGATTTGTACATGGATGGTCACAGTAGCATTATTCATAACGGCCAAAAAAGTAGAAACAGCCGAACGTCCATGAACTTGTGAATGGATAAACAAATTGTAGTATACGCCTATATTGGAGGACTATTTAGCAATAACAAGGAACAAGTTACTGATAAATGCAAAAACATGACCGAACATCAAAAGCATTATGCTATGTGAAAGAAATCAAACACAACTGACAACATATGTATGATTCCAATTACTTGAAAAGGAAATCCTGATCGAAAGCTGTTGCCAGGGGCTAGAGAGTGGTAACCAGGTATTAACTGCAGAGGGGCACAAAGAAACTTTGGGGAATGATGAAACTCTTCTTTACCATGACTATGACTATGACATGACTATATACATATATTCTTGTGAAAAGTTATCAAATCGCCCAGCTAAAATTGGTGAATTTTATTGTATTTAAATTATACATCAATAAATCTGACAGAAGAAGAATGTGGGGTGGGTGGGGAGGAAGTAAAGGGGGAGGAGGATGGCAATAACACCACCACCCACCGTCACCACCATCACCAAGTAGGAATGTTACTATACCTGAATTCAAGACTTTCTGTAGTAATCAAGACGGTGTAATTTTTGTGAACAGATAGACCTAGAGATGCATGGACCAGGGTGCCTGGCTACCAGGAGGAGCTTTTTACCACCACGCCTACAGAAGGTGATGGTGCATGTCATGGACCACTAAGCACTCTGTGTTCACTTCTTTTCTCTTTCTTAAATGGGGAACGAGGGACCTAATCATCATACCACTAACAGAATAAAGGTCAACAAATCTTAACTAGAAGGATACACAGATTATCCAGTTTACCATGCAGGAATCCTGCACATCTAGAGCTGTTACGGTATAAGTGTACGATGTGGAGAGTCTTCCGGAGAATGGGAACTTAATTCACAGGGATGCAGAGCTAAGAAATTAAAGGCGGGGACAGAGCCTCTTGTGTGATATTGGGCTCGTGGATCCAGCTATACCTGAAGCCAACATCTCCTTGGACTGCTTAATTATTTGAACTAATAAATTCCCATTTCTGTGTAAGCAAGTTTGAGTTGGGTTTCTGTTCCTTGTAACAGAAAGAGTCCTGAGTAAGGTACATGTGTACTCTGGGGTGATACTAGAGAAGCACTGGCTTATGCACATACTAACTGGCCGCCCTAGGGCAGGCCTTTTAAAAGCTCTTTGCCCAGGTTTACAGTCTCTGAGTAGAAGTAGTTGGAACGGGACAAGAATTTTTCAGAAGACTTGCACAAATCTAAGGAACCACAGCGCCCTCAATGGGAAATGAGGAAAAGGCACAGCAAGGGACCCCAGCTTCTGCCTCAACTAAACCAGAAGTAACCCCTCCTTTAAAAAGAAATGTTTTAGGTATTGGAATTACACAGAGTTTGATTTAAAAAAAATTCCTTTGTTTAAAAAAGAGCAATGATCTCCTCTAGTTCCAAAAACTCCAGTATTGTCTGTTGATTTCTGACAGGCAGTGCAGCATAGAGCCTTGCATTACAGCATGTCAGACTCCGTAGAGTCTGAATCCAGCTCCGTCCCTTACTAATTGTGTCAACTCGGGCAAGCTTCTCTGTTGCTTGGTTTCTTCATCAGTAAAACAGGGACAATAATAATACCTACTCCAAAGTGCTGTTGTAAGGGTTAATTGACAATATGTGAAAAACCCTTCTGAAAATGTCTGGCACATGGCACGTGCCCAATACCTGTTAGCGGTGATGATGATGATGACAGGCCTGGGAGACCACAGTGAATCTGGTTTGGCTTCATCAACTCACCCAAGGAATAAGCTGGAAAAAGAACGGAGACCTAAGTAAGGTCACCTGCTTATTCCCTGTAATTGTGTCAACAGATTGGGGGTAGTGAAAGCTTTGGTCTTTGTTCTGTTTTTCTGAATGTAATCATCCTTTCAACTAATGACTATTCAAATGATAATTTTGTGTGTGTGGCTTAAATAAAATGTTTCCTGACTATATTCATAGTATACATGCATTGAGGAAAATTAGGAAAATTAATGAAAAACAAAAATATTAAAGCATTTGTAAACCTACCACCAAAAGACAAATGCTATTAACATTTGATTATTGCCTATGGTCTTTGATTTGGAGTATTTTCTCCCAGGTTTTCTTTTAAAGTATTTAAAAATGTATATAAATACATACCCAAAACTTTACATATATGTATATGTGTGTGTTTGTGTGTGTGTCATTCTACGTCCTTTTCTCAAATAAGGTTATATTGTGAATAATTTTCCATGAATTAAATATCCTTTGAAAACATTTTTCTGACTTCTTAATAATTCATCACATGAATTATATACCATAATTTTATTTGGTAAGTTCCCTATAATTGGATCTTTCAGTAGTTTTACTTTGGATTTAATATAAATAATGCTGTGATAAATATATCTGATTAGGATACTATTCCCAGAGGCAGAATATCTGAGTCAAAGCATGTGATCACATATAAGGCTCCTGATACATATCGTCAAATAGTCTTCCAGAAAGTTTGCACCAACTTACCTATTGACCAGCCCTGAGGGTCTGTAAACAGCAGTCGTTAGAAGTTGTAACTGCTGATTTTCATTATAGGAACTACAGTTAGGGAATCGAGCTCTGGAGTATATTACCCTTGTTTGAGAAAGTGGACTAAATTTAAAGTTTACGAAACTAGGCTTTTTACGGCCTAAATCAGATCACATATTTCTTTCTAGACCCCTTAAAGTTTACAAACTTATAGGACCATAAGTCCATCACACCACACAGTGACTCAGTCTTTTTAAGCCACAATGTTTACTAACTACAAAATAAAGAAAAAATTATTATTATTATTATTTTTTTTTTTTTTTTTTTTTGCGGTATGTGGGCCTCTCGTTGTTGTGGCCTATCACGTTGCAGAGCACAGGCTCCGGACGTGCAGGCCCAGCGGCCATGGCTCAAGGGACCAGCCGCTCCGCGGCATGTGGGATCTTCCCGGACTGGGGCACGAACCCGCGTCCCCTGCATCGGCAGGCAGACTCTCAACCACTGTGCCACCAGGGAAGTCCCTATTATTATTATTTTAACTGCAACTTCATAGCCAAGCTTTTCATGCCATGCTTCATGAAGGACAAACATCCCATCACTTCAATATTGTGGTCAAAGGGATTCCATGTATCACACGATGCTGACTTCACTCTGGTCCTTGAACAATTAATGCTCTCTGGGTTACAGCAGCAGCCTGTGGTTCATTAGACATGAACACTTGAATTTAAGTGTGAAAGACAAGATGAAAATATTCCTTAAACATCTTTCCTTCAAGCCCTGGCAACTTAAAGTAGGAAAGTATTCCAAGGGGGCAATACTGTGATTAGCAAAATGGCAATACTGTGATTAGCAAAATGATTTGTGAAAAGCAAAATGGCATCATCTAGAATTTAAAATAATTTTCTTAAGGCCTCGATTTCAGTTCCCTAGAGCCATGGCTGTGTGCTGACTGACATTCTGCTTCTCTGTGAGACCTGAATGTGCAGCTGATTCGAACATTTCTTGGCCTCCTTTTTCTCAGTGTGTCTTTACTAGTGTTAACAGTATTTGTAACCCAAAGGAAACCAACAAAGAAGTGAATCTGATCATGTCCCATCCCTCACCCTGCTTAAGGATCTCGTCCAAACCTCAGCGTGACAAGCAGACCCCTGACAATCTGGGTCCTACTATTCCAACCCCACGGCCTGCCATCCCCCCCTCATGCTTCTTGTTAGTCATATGGACCCACCTTGACCGTCCATGCCTCTATACCTGGAGCAGCTGTGTCCCCTAGAAGAATCCTCTCCCCTGTGTGGCCTGGTAAATTCTAGTCATAAGTAAGATTTCCCCACACAGCTCCAATTCATAAATACTGAGACCAAGATTTACACATTGTTAGAAATTCCTTCAAGTTTCCTCAAGTAATGGGAGTTGTTAGTCACGTATCTATCACTATTACATGACGGTTATAGACAGGTAAAGAAGCTCATGGAAACCAGGAGCAGCTCCTTTTCAAGACCCAAGACAGGCCTAGGATCCCCTCTTCAGATACGAGAGTCGAAGGTCTTCATTCTCATGCCCTGTTGCTATGGTGATTCCTACTCTCACGAGCTTACCACTAAAAGTGTTAGTTCATTTTTCCTCCCTGAGCAGGAAGGGAAGTTTCCTGGGCAGAGCTTCCCAGACAAGACCATCTCACGGGTGTGTATCCATCCCCTGGACAGCTTCTTTGGTGGCCACTCCAGCCTGGTCCAGTCCGGTGGCCACCTTTGTTTCAACCCCAGCCTTAGAGTCAGCTTCCTGCAGCAGGGAACTGTGGGAGGGCCGTTGTCCTTATCAAAGGATACAGAGCAAGCTTGGCATCTTTCCAGATAGCTCTGATGCACAAAATTCCTAGGTTTGGTCCTAAAACTCTTATTTTTGTGAATAGAAGATTGAGGACCATAGTTCTAATTTGCTTCATATATTATAAAGGAGAGGGTTTATAGTGTGATCTCCAAGCACTGTCCTAGAGCAAAATCAGAGAGAGAATTTGGGAAATTTGTTTTACTTATTCCTAGAACTATAAGGGACACATGTGCAAAAGAAAAAATGGTATCATTTTTCCATTCACAATTATCTTAGAGGTTTCTACCTGTGGGTCTTTGTAAATTAATCCTTCTTAAGCCTGTCCTTAAAGGCTTTGTTACACTGGGCTTGGAATGACTACTGAAGATCTTACATTCAGAATATTAATGCATGGCTATATAATTATTTGTCCCTCTCTTACCCTGTGAGGCTTCCGGATTCCCTCACCCCTCATACCCGGGAAACAGAGCAATGATTCTGAACTCTGACCTCTCCCTTCTCCCCAGGTTCCTTCAGACCAAAGGAGTCAATCTTAAGCTGCATCTGAGGCTTTTCTACTGACTGAGAGCCCTCTGAGGTTTGACTCCTCCTGCCCAGGGTCTAACCACCGAATTTTGCCAACCCTTGGACTAAGAGGGAGAAATTCCTTAAGGAAGGAATACCTGACTCCAAGTAACAGCCTGGGGGGAGAGCAGAAGCCTGGCCCCAGATACCCCTTTGAATTCGTCCCTTTGAAAATTCATTTCTTTGCTTTCTCTTTTTTTTTTTTTTTGCAGTAAGTAAAACATATTTATTCCCTTTTAATTATAAAGGTAAAAAACTGTATCATAACAAAACAAAATCAAATGCAACAGAAGTATAAAAAGTAAAATTCTGTACCCAGTAATTTATTTTTATATATATATATAACAACTTTATTGAGATAAACTTCACATACCATACATTTTACCCAGAGTGTATAATTTTTTTTTCATTTCTTTGTTTTCTACTTCATATTGCCAAGTCATGCCCATGTGTGTGTTTGGGGAGATGGGGAGGGGTGGGAGGATGTTAGGGGGTGCCAGGACTGGAGCATAAATGCATTGAGGGCAGAGCTCTGTCTACCCATATGCCTCTGCGTCCCACAGCAAGTGCTCAACAAATATTTTTGGACTGTACCAAGTTTCAAGCACACAGATTTAAGAGCAACAACTTGTTGTTGTGTGATTACCAGTGCCAGGCACTGTGATCCACGCATTGTAAAAATTATCTCTAATTCTTATAAGAACTCTCTTTGGTAGGTGAATCATTATTCCCATTGTATAGACAAGGAAACTGAGGCCCAAAGTAGTGAAGGGACTTGGATAAAGTCATTGAACTAGTTGAAGTAACTGAACCATATAGTTTTTGCAGTGCGCTGAGCTGCAGAGCCAGCACATAAGTCAAACTCCAGGAAAAGGAGGGGAAGGGCAGCTGGCATCTCCTTCCAAGGGCTTAGCAAAACGCATTTCCCAGCCAAGTCTCTGCTCAGGCAGAGAGGCAATTGTGTCATCATCAGAGAGGAAGGAATCATTGACCTCCTTTTCAGACTCTCAGCTCTCTGAGACCATTTAGGTGCATTAGGAAGCGAGGGGTAGGGCCCAGACTAGGACCGGCTCTCCTGACTGCCTATCTGGTGTTTACTCACCCTGCAGAGACCAGCAAAAGATTAAAAAAACTCATTGTATCCATCAGAAGAGGCAAGCTGCTATGATCACACCATAAGTATCAGTAGCTTGAAGCAATAAGAATGTCTTTCTCATTTGTGTCACAATCCAGTGTAGGTAGGAGGTGGGCCTTCCTTATTCCCTCTGGGCTGGCCCTCTTTCAGGCTCTTCACATCCTTGGTGTCCTCTCCATTCAGTCAGCAAATGAAAAGGAACAAAGCTTGCACCTAGGAGGGTTTAGCAGGCCAGACTCGGAAGTGGCCCCACCTCACTTCCATTGTCCAGAATTCAATCAGGTGGCCACAACTAACTGTGCGGGGGGGGGGGGGGGGGGGGTGCTGGGAAATGTAGTCTGACTGTGTGCTCAGAAAAAGAGCACCCATCGACACTCGTGGGTTCTAGAAGTTTCCTCTGAGAACAGCAAGTATCACGGGGCTAGTTCTCATTTTTGTCCTGAATTTATCAAGGGCGTTTGAACTCTAGACCCCTATAACGTACAATATTTATACTATAACATACTAAATATATTTTACTTTGAGGTCACTGCAATTATCATGCTCGCAGACGGGGGTGGAAAGGAAGGGAACAGTGCCAGTTTCAAGTAGCTAAAAAATTTTCTGTAGCTCTTCAGGGCTTCTTATCCTACTTTTGTTGTTGTTTGGGTTTTAATTTGTTTTGCTTTGTTTTTTTGTTCTGCTAACATTTATTGTGTATTTACTGCACGCCAAACGCTGTCCATGTGTTACCTTTGTTAGTCCTCATAGCAACCCTGGGAGGTGGGTACTAATATCCTCCGCATTTTACACATGTGAACATGGAAACTTAACCTGGTTAAGAGACTGACTGACCAAGGTCATAAAGCCAGTAGGTGTGAGAGTTGAGATTCTAACCTGGGTCTCCGCCACTCCAGATCCTATGCCATCTACTCCATTGAGCTCTGGCTGGCAAGCTTCTGGCCATAAATGGAACCCACTCCAAGCCTGGTATGGTTCTCTGAAGTCTGTGCACCTCTGCCGGGCAAATCCCATTTGCTGATGCACAGAGGTCACCATATATCGTCCCTCTATTGATGAAAGCTGCTGGGGCATACAGGCTCTTACAGATGTTCTAACCAGGGGAAGGGGTGTCAGTGTTGCAGCAAGTCTTCCTTGAGTACAAAACAAGTGCTTTCATGTTCCTACATTTTGGTCCACATTTGAAAGACTAATCTTGCCGCAAATGAATTAATTTATGTTCAGCCCAATATCTCCTAAAAAATTTTTAGTTCACTGGTATATTTCAAAAGGAATACTGTAGCAGCTCTCTTAAACCACCATGGTTACAGGCTAGTCAGATCTTTCCTTACATGCTTTTAAATACTTAGAATGCCCTGGGAATGAAGCACTGGATCAATTAGGGCAAACTGACTAAAGGTTAATTTAACAGAGCCCTGAGCAGATGCTCTGCCTGTCCTTGAGGCTCGATGGTCTAGCAAGCTGAGCTACTTTGACTGTGTAAACACCATTAAAACTATAACTGGACCTGGGTGGTGTATCCGTCCCACCATTAGAGAGTAGATTAAAGAACCCTATTAGAGGTAAACCATTGGGTGGGAGAGTGGGGAGGAGAAGTGGGAGAGGGGGGGTGTTGAGCTATTGAACTCGAACTGAACTATAAACAATGGTTTATTATAAGCACCGCTCCTGGAACTCTCAGCATGTGACCCCCTGGGGAGTTTCACCGTAAGAGGAATTTAATCGCACACCTGTCTTTCTAGGGCATCATGCCACTCCACTTGCCTCTAGTTCAAGTAACTGAAAGATGTGAAGAACAGATTTTGAGACGATGGTGCTTTAAAGGTGGATTATGCAAGGAACACTCAAGCATCACAAGCCTGAGACCACTCAGAGGTGGTCCCATGGCTCAGGAATCAGGCGTGGAGCTGCTTCCAGTCCCATGCATGCTTCTCTTGCAGTGACAGCCATCATGGCAACCAACAGCCATATGGTAATTTCTCAGGGACGCATTACCTGGTTTTTGACTCATTCTCATGGAGATAGGGGGAGCCCCATGAGCACCTGAGTGCCCCCCTCCTTGCCTGGCTCAGTGGTTCTGTATCCTGGCTGCATATCAGAATCACCTGGGGACCTCCTCAGAATACTGATGCCTGGGGTCCTCCCTAGAGAGATGGTATTTTTCACAAGATCCCCGGGAGGACCTAATGTACAGCACTGGTTGAGAACCATGGGAGTGGCCCCAACCCTTCTCCAGCAAGGTGGAGTGGTTTGGCCCTGGACATCTTGGATATAAAAAATAGAAAGGGTATGGGTCTAAGAGCTGCTAACTGTGGCCAACAGCAGCCGTTAGGCTGTGCCTAAACCTCTTCCTGGACAGGGAAGATGGTGGGGCTGGATAATCCTTGGTGGTCAGCTCCCAACTCAAGTTCTTTGCCTTTCCTTCTTCCTGCCACATTGCTTTATTTCTTCCCACATGACAATTTAATGAACACTCATTGAATGTTTTCTGTATGCCAGGTGCTGGGCTGGGCACTATAGACAGAAAGAAAGGAGGAGAAAGACATGGCGCTTATCCTCATAGAACTTACCAATCTTCACAGGGGAAGCAAATGCATTAGTACAGAAATCAATTTCCTACCTATTAGCAGCTCTTATTAAAGGTTCCATGGGATGAGATAAAAACATAGAACTGCATAACATTTTCAGATATTGTTAGCGCTTTGCCCCGTTATAGAAGTAATTAGGAATAGTCAGTGTGCCTTCCCCAGACCCATTTTCTCTCATGCGCACATGTGTACACATACACACACATACACACACACACATACACACGACTTTTTCAGAAACAGGAAAGAGCTGAGCATAGATACCAGTCACAGCCCTGCTATCTTTTTAATATGGAATCTGTTTGTGGGAAAACCTGGGTGAGCGAAAGTTTAATCGAGGTCTGGGAGTCATTCTAGCTGCTCCCAAATCAACAGGAACCTCCATCAGGCCTTCTCACATGTTGTTTTCAGAACCACATGTTTACTCAGTCAACAAAGATTTGAGTCCTAGTATGTACCGGACACCATGCCGGACACTGAAAATGTAATAGTGAGACCGTAAAACCCATCCCAACGCTACCTGTGCTTAAAATCTAGAAAGGAAGATAGATGTCAATGTAAATTACTATTGTGGTAAGTGAAGATGTACGTGAGGTATGCGGGAATGTTTAAAGGGGAATAGACTTAGGAAGTCAAAGAAGGATCCCTAAGGTTGGTCATGAACCCGGGCATCATATCTACAATGATAAAGAGGTGGGGGAGGGGCTACACTCCAGCCAGAAGGAAAAGTATGAGTGCATTAGTGAGCACAGGCTGGATTGTAGTGCTCAAAGTGCGGTCCTCAGAACACTGTGTGTACCAGAGATCCTTCCAGAGGTTCTCTGAGGTCAACATTATTTTTATAATTATTACTAAGATTTCATTGCCCCTTTTCAGCTGGAATGACATTTGCACTGATGATACAAAAGCACTGGTGGGTAGCACTGCTGAGGCCTTAGCACGAACGAAGGCAGTGGTACCAGACTGTACTCGTAGCCACTGTATTCTTTTTCCATGCACTTGCAGGGGGGAAAAAAGTCAGTTTTACTTAGAAAAGCCTTTAATTAAGCAGTAAGAGTTATTTCTTTTATTAAATCACTACCCTTGAGTACACAGCTCTTCAATATTCTCTGTGACAAATGGGAAGTATGCACAAAGCACTTCTACTGCCTACAGAAATGCGATGGTTGTCTGCAGGGAAAGCAGTTGTTTGAGTTGTAAATGGAACTAGCTGCTTTCATCATGGAACACAGTTTTTACTTGAAAAAGAACTACTGCCAAACTATGGTTATTCCATCTTGGGTTCTTGGTAGATATATATATTTTTAAGAATGCATAAAGCGAATCTGTCACTTCAAGGAAAATAACTGACAGTGTTTGTTGCCAAAGATAAAAATTTAAGCTTTCAAACAAAAATTAGAATTATAGAAAACTTGTAGCCATTATTATGAGCTTGACAGCTTCCTAATACTTAAAGACCCCAGTGAGATGGATGCTGATACTAATTAATGTGATTTTTAAATATATTATATAATGAAATATGTCAACATTTGGAAGATCTGTATAACTCAGTGAACCAATCTTTTCCAAGTAACCAATGCATGAGGTCACAAAATCACGCATGGGTAAATAAAGGATCCATTCAAAGTGCAAGAGAGCCTAGTGGACTTTAACGTAACAGAGCATGAAAAGTTTATTGGTATGATTTCAGATTCCATATTGTAGCTAGCTTTTAAAAATCTACCACTTGTCAAGTTTTGATGTGGTATCCAAAAAGAATATTCGTAATCAGCAGAAAAGACTATTTAACTACATTATCTGTGTGTAGCCAGATTTTCTTCACACACCTCAACACAAAAACAGAACAGATTGCAATTAATTAAATGCAGGAGCAATATGAGAATCCAGCCGTCTTCAATTAATCCAGAGATCTGCAAAAATGTAAGACACTATAATTCTCACTAGTTTGTTTTGGAAGCTAGCTCTTTTTCATAAAATGTGATATTTATATTAAGTAATGGTTTTATTATTTTTACTTTAAAAGGAATTCATAGGTACACATTTAAAAGTTTTTCTCAGTTTTAAAAGTCCCAGTTTTAATCTCTGATATGGAAATATTGCTGGATGTTATCCACATAAGTAAAAGCTCTTTAGGATTACCAGTAATTTTTTAAGAGTTTAAAGAGGTCCTGAGACTCAAAGGTTTGAGAACTGCTAGACTAAATTATTTTGTGGTAACAAAATTGTCTTGAATCTCAGTGGCTAAACAGAACAAATGTTTATTTCCCTGACATCCACAGACAATCAGGCAGCTCTCTAAAGACAGCTGTTCTCCATGTGCTGACTCAGCAATCAGGTTACTTCATCCTGTGGTTCTGCTGTCTCAACATATGGCCTCCACGATTGCAGCTGTAGAAGAGAAGGCTGGAAGATGGCACATCAGCTCCTAAATCTTCTGCTACGTGTCACTTCAACTCACAGCTCACTCAGCAGAACTGGTCACATGGTCCCGCCCAACTGCAAGTGGGCTGGGAAATGTGAGAAAGTTTGTGAATATCTGGTGAGCAGCAAATAACTCTTTACACGGCAGTACAAAGAGCTTGTGCTTTAGAACTTGTGGTGAGAAACTGAAGCTGTGTTGGAAGAACTGACGGAGCACATAAAGTGAGATGAAGCCTAATGCAAAAAAAGGCAGGGGAGACTTGTAGGGGCCAGACTGTGCAGGCTGGCCTCATAAGCCATGGTAAAGACTGTGGTCCTTTTCAGAACAACGGGAAGACAGTGGATGTTTTGTTTCATTTATTTATTTACTTATTTGGCCGTGCCCCACGGCTTGCGGGAGTTCCCTGACCAGGGATCGAACCCGCGACCTCGGCAGTGAAAGTGCGGAGTCCTAACTGTTGGACCGCCAGGGAATTTCCTATGGTGGATGTTTTAAACTACAGGTGATGACAATCAGTTTTATCTGTTGATGAGCCACTACAGCTGTGGAAGGAAATGAAAGTAGGGGGACAGGAGTGGAAGCAGCAAGGTGCTGTGCTGATGAATCGATCTTTGGGGAAAAACAAAAGCCTTGATTTGTGGCACTTGACAATTTCTGTAGTGTAAATTCTCCCATCAAGGCCAATTTCAAGCTTACCAGTTTGATGTCACTGAACACAGCGTTAGGACGGAGCCATGCACAATCAACTCTTATGAGCCAGCAGGGCAGGTTTCAGTGCACTGGGACAAGAAAGGTAGTTAGGAGGCTAGTTCAGACAAAAGATGCTGGTAGTCTGAACTTTCCTCTCCTTTGATCACAGCTGGAGCTAGCCCCACGTTCTATGCACGTCAGTGACTGAAACACCCTGCCTCCACCACCAAATGTCAGCAAGGCTTTCCAACTATTGCTATGACACATGAGGGTGAGGGATGTGGCTATCTTCCCCCAGCCCTCCACAGTCTTGCCTCCGGTACAAAAATGTGGACCTAGATCCTTTCACTATCTTCCCAGAGCCATGTTTGCAAACACCCTCAGATATTCTGGCATATCATTGCTCCCCAGCTGTTCCAAGGGGGGCGGACAGCCCAGGAAGCTGCCAGAAGGGCCCTGCTTGGGTTTTCAGCCTCCCTTGATTTACATGAAATGATTCACAAGAGTCAAAATAGTCACAGTCTACAACTATAGGTTACAAGAAAAGCCTTCGCAAGCTTGTGAACAGGGTGAAACCTTGGCTTTTGCTGGCTAACTCAGAAGGGAACCAACCACATGCCTGTCTTACAAGAATGCAGATGGAGGGAGAGTGAGGCTCCCACCGTGGAAGTTACCAGTTACCGAGGCTGGCAGCGTCAGCCAGACATGCCCCTCCTCTACCCAAGCTTGGGTTTAGCGAGCTCACCCAGACTCTTTCCTTCTCCCTTCTCCTCTGCTCAAGTTTCCAGCGCAGAATAACAGCTTGCGTGCACCGGAAGTGACGCCCGGCTGCTGCTATTTAAATAACTCCGCCTCTAAACACAGCAGGTGTCGCTCACAGTGTAGCTCTCAAATTTTAACTGCTTTTGGTTTTTTTTTTTTTCTCTAGAGGGCCATATGGATTTTTTTATTTAAAGAGCCTGACTCTCTCAAATAATAAGCCTCTCCTCCTTCCCTTTCTCCCCCCCTCCCTCCCTCCCTTCCTTCCTTCCTCTCACTCTCTCTTTTCTCTTTTCTCTTCACATAAAACCACAGGCTGAAGTCTTCCTCAGCAGCTTCACCCATCCCCCCGATGGTTCTGGAAGTTACTGACCCATGAGCAGGGTGGAACGCCACTGTGCTGGCTCCGAAGTTCTCTTCTCCTGGTTCTACCTGCTGGACAAACCTCCCAAGAGGAGTTAGGGACTCCAACCAAGTTCAGGCGTAATTTCTGCACCCCCATTAATGGTCTTGCATAAAACCCAAGTCACCAGACACTGGAGTATTCAAAGAAAGGCAACAATGGTAGATGTGGTAGGCAGATAGGGGACAGCATGTCACAAAAAATCTGGGTACCACCAAATGCTAACATTCTCTCTTGAGACAAATTAGAAGTTTGAGACTGAATAGCATGGACTTAAAATTTTCTATTTTAGAAATTTCAGCTTTTATTCCTAAATTCACTGAAACCACTAACCAAGTAGAAGACCTACAAGCAAAAGAGGGTACACTTCCTTATTTTGCTGCAGTCGCTTAATCCAAATATTCCTGTAGATGCAGGCACTAATCCTGCGTGACTAGATTAAGAGATCGACTTCTTATGCAGCTAAGTAAGAACGTTTTTTAGAAAAATGATCTCTTATCACCATCTTTTGGTGAAATAAAGGACATTTTGACATCAAATATTTCAATGAATTTAGCATGATGAAAACTCACTCTATTGTCTTTTTTTGCCTAGAAAAGGACAGGTGGGAATTACAGCCCACTTAACAGCATTTGAGAACCCAAATCTCAGTGCATCCAACACCATCTAAGAGAAGGAGATGGTATATTTGGTAGGTAACCCCACTGGACCTGTGGAGAAACGAAGTCTCAGAGGGGTCAAACAACCAGGCAAAGTCACATAGCTAGTAATGTCAGAGCTAAAATTCAAACCCAAGATGCAACTCTTTCCATGAAAAAAGGAGGGGTGACAGTAGATATTCCCAGCCCAAATATTGAATAAATTTTATTAGACCTATTCTTCCTGCTCTATAATTCTCTGCCTATCAGGCAATTTTCCTACTATGTTTTTGATTTCACAAGGAGGCCTCCTACCAGGTAAAGAGATTCTGGAATAGACTGTGTCCCCCTTGTAAATTATTAGCTTTCTTGATTACAAATCAACTTCAGGAAAGTCTGGTTATCATAAATTGATTTTCTGAGGACTTCGAGGCTCGGCTGGGGAAGTGAAGAATGGGTTGTGGGGTTTCTAGACCTGAAAAACCTGATTTTCCAGCCCTAGAACTCAGAGGCAAGGAACATGCTGACAAGCACTAACAGTGCTGTGGGGAACAATCTGGTCAGCCTGTGACCAAGTGGGGTGCACCCTCCACCTGCCAGCCGGATGGGTCTCCAGTGGGTCATCTCAGCCAGGTGATGCTGGTACTGACTATGACCTTGGACATGTCACTACACCCTCAGCCGATCTGCATCTCTGAATGGCAGGGATTTGGATAAAATTATCTTGAGGGCTTCTTCAAGGTTGGCAAACAAAAACAACAGCAGCAACCAATGACTGTCACAGGATATTTTCTGCTGCAACTGGGGGGATCAAGCATTTCTCCTCTAGGGCTACGCACAGTCTGGGAACCAGGCAAGACTTCTTTCCTTTATTGTTTTTTTCCCCAGTGTCCTCCACTTTCATCAGTCCTCAGCAAGACAAATAGTGGGCCAGCCAAAAACTTCTCTTTGAGGAGATCACATGCTTGACTGAAGTGAGGAAATGGCTGTAATTCACGTAGTCAGCAGTGCACTCACTAAGTGGTAAGGGCCTATGCCTACCGCTTGATCACCTCCACTCATTTAAAAGTGTGACCTCAGCTCACAGCCCCAAAATGTCCCCAGAAGGGACATGTTTCACACCCAATTGGTCAGCTACTGTTACCACACAGCTTCAGGCCTCTTCCTCCTCTTGCGCCCCACGGGCTTGGGCCCTGAGGTGACTCACAGCCAATCAGGAACGTGCCAACGTTCCCAGTGGGAGTGGCCTCTGGATGCTCCCAAGCTCCCAATCTCAGCCCTGGAAGAAGGCCAGATGGGCTCTACTGCAGCAGCACAGCGGGGCAGGGGGAAGGACCTACCCTAACCCAGCTTGGCTGGGGTCCAGTATCCCTCCAATAGTTATACCACCTTGGTCTCTAACTTCCTGTCTCCAGTGAGGGCCAGTAGGGGCAGATGCCATTCATTCACTTGCCTCCAACCTCTCTTGCTCTCTCCCCCTTCCTCCTGCTCTCAGGCAGGGTGTGCAGACTGCGGGGTGGGGCAGGCCAGGTTAATCCCCCACTACCCCAGTGTTGATGTAATGAGCAGCTCCATGGTAGGGGAACTGGGTAACGGAGGGAGAGAAGAAGAGCTATTTTTCACAACAAATCCTTTTGTATAGTTTGAATATTATACCAAGAGCATGAAATACTTGTTCAATAAAATAAGTTTTTTTAAAAAAAGAATTTAAATAATGTTTAAACTCATCCGACAGGGGCCTAATTCTGTTCTCTGTTAGGGAAATCTTGGTGGTTTTTTTGTTTTTGTTTTTTTTCTTTTAATGTGTATCAGATACCATCACCAAGTTTCTGGTCAAAAATATTCTTTCTGTATCCATCTAAAGTCACTTTTGGTGGTCTGCCTTGAAGTCACTGAGCGTGTCAAAAAAAGAAGAGAGTTTGGAGGTTGAAAAGAAGGTAGGATTTAAAGTAAGGCCGACTTAAATTTGAGTCCTGGTTCTACCATTTACTGGCTTGAGCAGGATTCTCAAGTTCTCTAAGGCTCAGTTTCTTCATCTCTCTAAAAGAAAATCAAATTAACCTCCTTACCATAAATCATAGCAGTTTAGAACATATTCTTTGGATTTAGGTCCAATTCCTGCAACTGTCACATCCTGTTTCATCTCTCGAAGCTTGTTTCATCATCTGTAAAATGGAGATAATAATAGTGTTGGCCTGATTAAGTTGCAAATTTTAAATAAGATGATGCATGGAAAGTTCTCAGCAAAGTAACCTACACAGGGGAATAGTCACTAAGTTGTTGCTCTTCCTATCAGGATGTTTTTGTGAGAATGAAGTAAGATAAAGTACCTGGTCCTCAAAAATACACATGTGTATTTTTAACCTTTATTTTCCCCCAGGTTCTTTTCTGCGTGTGGAGAAATTCTCTGCTATCTGTCCTTTTAAACTGCTCTCTGTATCCATGAATTCACTCCTTTTTGTCTGGTCATTATAATGCTCTTCTATGAAGAAATCAATTGGAATGACAAAGAGCGAGAGCTCAAAACTTCTCTCAAGTAGGAAGATTCTTTGAATTTTCATCAGTCCGTGCATCCATCCATCCATCTATCCATCCATCCATCCATCCACTGAAAATGCTAGGTCTTGGGATTGCAGAATTGACCAGCACAGATGTGGTTCTTCCCCTCAGATGTGAGGAAGTGGTCTCTATGAGGAAATCAGATGTGAGGAAGGCATACACCCAGACCTCTGTTGGGCTGAAACTTCTTTGCATTCCCACACTTAGACGCTTGGAAGAAATTTGTATGTGATCACCAAATACCCCCCAAAGTTTGGGCTGAGTGTATCCAGGAAAAACTCTAGCTGAATAGATTATAATTCCACAAACAACTGATGGAGGGACAGCCCCTTTAATGCCATGCATGCATTTAAGAATCAATCTTAAACTGTGGTAAATGATGCC
The DNA here is from genome assembly GCF_003676395.1 of Aethalodelphis obliquidens. Taxonomy (NCBI): domain Eukaryota; kingdom Metazoa; phylum Chordata; class Mammalia; order Artiodactyla; family Delphinidae; genus Aethalodelphis; species Aethalodelphis obliquidens. Next base: position 26,891,421 of record NW_020837957.1, on the reverse strand, counting down.
ATTCCCTCAGAGTCTATATAACATGCAGCAACTTTCTGGTTTTTCAGGCTTTGTGGACCTGAATGAAAGTGCCAAAGAAAAGTCCAGAACTTTTCAGGCTTCCTTCACTCTCACGCAAATGTTCACCTTGTAGGGATACTTGAGACTGAATGTGGCCAAGCAGGCTAATGGGTTTGGAAATAGCAAAGGGCCATCTGAATACAAGGCATTATTGCCACTACTGCAGCAGCCAGTGAGAGTGGGAAGACAGCCCAGAGCTTCTGGCGGCTTCAGTCTGGGTTTGTATGACTGGAGCTGGATGGAGTTACATCTCATCCACTCAATCAATCAACAGTGACAGAGCATCCCCTAAATACCAGGTGCTGGGTTACAGCCCTGAACAACATCACAGATGAGACTCTCCAGCCAGAAGGAAGTGAGGCCCTAAGCAAGGATGCAGGGCAGTGTGACAAAGCAGAGGGCCTTGGCCTGTGCTGCTGAACTTACCCAAAGTGAACTTGGATAAGGTCTTCCTATGTCTATAGCTGTGCCGCCCTGATTGTTCAGAGTTGGTCAGAAAGGCAGCAAGATGGAAAGAAGGACACAGGGAGCCAGGATAACACAGGATCCGGTCACAGCACCTCATGACACATCAATGCACGTGTCTAGATCTCAGACTTTTCAGTCATTAAGGGAAGGATTTTGAAAAAAGAATAAAGGATGTCTAAAGACACTCCAGTTCCAACAGCAGGTTTGATCCAGGAATCAGGGAACAGGCTCTGCACGTGGGCCCTTCCCACCACTCTGACATTTACTTGACTGTCTCTGGCTGTGACACACACACACACACACACACACACACACACAACACAACACTGTCCCAGAGTGAGAACACTGAGGTCACCTGCTTCTGGTCGTGTCTTTCATCCCAGTATTACCGAGTGTCAGCTGGGGGTCTCCTTGGCCCTCAAAATCCAGGTAAAATTGTATAGTGTCTGCTACATATGTCATGCCCCAAATCCCAGGAGCTGTGGAAGTTGAAAGCCCTCCTGAATATATCTGAGAGTCCAGGGGAGCGGTGGAGTGATGTTCCTCTTCTTAGCTCTCTGGCTTCTGAATTTGAGGTACCAGTCAGGGGATTCTTCCCCATTTCCCAAATTTGCCTTTGCCACTGCAGATACCACATCATAATATGTGTGCCTACGAGTGACCCTCCCCCACCCCCGACTCCAAGGGGAAGGATTTCGTCCTGTTCCTTTTTTCCCTTCCTCTAGTCCCGATCTACCCTTGGCATCTAGTAGGAGTTCAAAATTATCGGATGAATAAATAGAAGGAAGGAAGGAATGGTGTCAAAGTGTCACTGAGATCACTTCGAATGACAGGTCAAGGCCAGTCCAGGAGAAAAATGTGTCAAAGTCAATACATGGTGCTTCTCATCCAGGGTCATCCCTGCCCTGCCTGCTTCTGCTAACTTTCGGAGTCCCAGTCCAACCACAAACTGCTGAGGCGTTAACTGGCAATGACGTTGTTGTTGGTAGAACCTCAACATCTTTGCTCCCCTGGCTCAGCTTGTTTGCTTCAAGAGCCTTCTCCACCTCCTCCCCGTCCTTCCAACCAGATCAGGTAACACTGCTCTACAAGGCCATCGGCACCCAGACCAATCCCTACCTCACCAGATCCCGCACTGATGGCGGAGCTCTCCAGCTAGGCTCACTTAGCCCTTCGTCGTAAGAACTGGCTTCCGGAAATGATCGCTCTGCAGCTCTTTTGTTTGCTTCTCTGTCTCGCCCACTAGATGGTGAGCGTTTTTGTAACTCCTCCCCCAACCCTCGGGCCTAGCTCAATGCTGGAAACATAGGAAGCCTCGATAAATGTTTGCAAGATGAATAATGAGAAAAACAGAGTATGGGTGCAGTTATTTTGAGGTTCAGTGAGCAAAAACAGCAGAAATGCTTATGGGAAACAAAAGGGGGAGTCAGAACTTTTTTTAACTGGAAGAAAGGCAGTGTTTGTTCCACATTACTGAGTAGATAAGTCATCTGGCAAAGCATGCTGACGGAGAACTGGGTTCGCTAAACCCCAGCTCAATGTTTTCTCATAGTGTCTTTATCATCTCTGTCACATTGTTTTTGTTTGTGTTTTTGCAGCCTTTAGGGAATTACAACATCAGTTCATTGTGTGCTAGGTTTCACATTTCTCCCCCCTTCCCATCAAGAGCGTACCATGAGGCACATACAATAATTGCTTTTTATAAATCCAAGAATGTAAATTATATTTTGTTTTGCAAACTCCATGATACGCCTTGGAGGTAACTGGAAACACCTGGGGATATTTCAAAATCAGACCTAAGAATGGCCTCTTCACCATGTGCTCAGCAGTGCTCCGACAGTTAAGAAAGAATATGCAGCTACCAGCTTGCAGTTTTCTTCTTTAGATGTGCTGCTGCTCTTGTGCTTAGAATTTGTGTTTAATTCAGCTGGAACCTAGGGACCAGTGGCAGCATGGTCCATATTATTGAGGAGTCCAAAACCTAGGCAGAAGAAAGCACTTTCCCTCAAAATAGCCCATTAATTTAAAGCCCATTAATTTAGGCAAAGAGTTTTGACTTCAATTATCAAAATAATCGTATTCTACTCATGACTTTGCATAGACCTGTGGTGTCCAAAACTAACTACTAGTCACTTATGACCACCGAGCACTTGAAATGTGGCTAGACTGAATTTTGAAGACTTAGTACCAAAAAAATCGCAATTTTAACGTTGATCACATATTAAAATAGTAATATTTTAATGTATTAGTTAAATATATTGAATACTATATTATTAAAATTAATTACACCTGTTTCTTTTTCCTTTTTTTAATGTGGCTACTAGAAAACTTTATATTACACACATGGTTTGCATTAAATTTCTACTGGACAGCTCTAGTGCAGACAATGCCTGTACATACTCAGTGGACAATTAAAGCAAAATATCATAAAGATTGGATCACTAACAGAGTGAAAGGAGAATTTATTCCAGGCGGAAAAGGATAGTGTATTTTAGACAAAAACAAAATTTTGCTTAAGTATAAATTCTGCCATGATTTCCATCTCACAGTGCAATCCACCAATGAGCTAATGCTCAGAGTTTATAATGGATGGAAATCACTCTATATTATAGCATTAGTGGGCACAGTAAAGACATCCAACTGCCATTTCCTCCCGAATGAAACACTGTACCTAAACCTTTGGACTGTCATGATTGCTTTATGCAGTTTCCTCCATCATCTCTGGACTGTGAGCTCCTTGAGAACAGACACCTTGTGTTAGTCATCTGTTAGAGTGACCAACCGTCCTGGTATCCCCAGGATTGAGGGGTTTCTGGGGTGTGGGACTTACAGTGTTAAAACTAAGACAGTCCTAGACAAACAAGATCTGGTTGGTCACCCTAGTGGGAAAAAAAATATCCCCCAAACCCTTCAGTATTCCCTCTGGTTGATGTGTGATAAATGTTAAACTCATACTGAAAGCTGTGAACTTGTGCTGAATGTTTCCCTGTTTGTGTACAGACACCCCTGATAGAGTCGAAGTGCCTTTTAAATTAAGGAAGGATTAGTATGAGGTGTTTTTTAAAACACAAAGATTGGCTACCGTATTTGAGATTCCTTTCCCAGCATCAGCACTGCAAGAACTATCTTTGGTCCCTGTCAATGGAACTTTCATGCTCCCCTCCTTAGCTCCATCCCCACCAACTCCATCACAGCCCCCATCTGCCCCTGCTGACTTAGGGGGCCTTCACCATTGCCAGGAATCCTACTCAGGTCCCCTTCACTACTCCTGACCAGGGGAGACAGCTAGTTGCCTGAGCTGAAGGAGTTCCAATGTATATTGTCTACCAAGCAAGTACACTATAGTTGTGTGTTTGAGGTGGGGAAGGAGTGAGGGGGATATGGGATAGACTGAGGAGCTAAAGGTAAGAAATAAGAATTCCTGGATCTGTTACTGGCTTCATCCAGGAAAAATATTACTATATGTGGTACCTGGACTCTGTGACCCCAGCTCAGAAACTTCCACAACAGAGGCAAGGCCATGGAGTGGTTAAGAGCCTGGGCTCCAGAATCACAGTCCTAGGTTTAAATCTGGCTCTGTAAGTTAATCAGCTTCTCTAGGCTCAGTTTCTTATCTGTACGTGATAACAAGAATACTTACCTCACTGGCTTATTCTAAAGAGTAAATGAGTTGATGGATATAAAGTGGTTTGTCCAGTTCCTGGTGCATAGGAAGTACTGAATGTGCCAACCATTATTATCCTGTCATTCAAGGCCAAGAGAAAAAGTTTGTACAAGGAAAGACAATGGACTTTAGAGTAAGATCTGGAAATATTTCAGTTCAGATCCATACAATTGTGATCTTACGAGTAAATTAATCTCTCTGTGCTTCAGTTTACCTATTTGTAAGGTAGAACTCCATCTTGTAGCACTGCTGTGAAAATTAAATGGGACATAATAAGCATGGTGCCCAACACATGGTGATCGATCAAGATAATTGGTAAAATCTTTTCTGTATTCAACTTATCTCCTTCTTCAGTCTAAGTCTGAGAGACCCAGTGGATTTCCTGTCTTCCAGTGCACCTCTCATTCCCAGCTCCCATGCCTAGGCTCCTACTATCTCATCTCTAGAAACTGACCCTGAAATGTTAAAATCCTGCCTAGCACTCAAGATCCAGCTTGAACCCATCTCCTCAAATGTTCTTTCCTCTCCCAGGCAAAGAAGGCAGCTCTCCCCTTAGTCAATTGTCTCCTCATTTAACCCACTCCAATGAGTCAAGTTCCATTGCCCTTGGACAAAGTATTTAAAGTACACCAATAATTCTCAGAAAATGGAAACAAAGAAAAGTAAAGATAATACAGTGAATTTCAAAAATTAACTCACGTAGACTTTCTCTTTTTTTAAATTAGTGCTAACGTGTTTTTAGGGACTTCCCTGTTGGCGGAGTGGTTAAGAATCCGCCTGCCAATGCAGGGGACACGGGCTCGATCCCTGGTCCAGGAAGATCCCACATGCCGCAGAGCACCTAAGCCCTTGTACCACAACTACTGAGCCTGTGCTCTAGAGCTCGCGAGCCACAACTACTGAGCCCACGTACCATAACTACTGAAGCCCACGCACCTAGAGCCTGTGCTCCGCAACAAGAGAAGCCACCGCTATGAGAAGCCTGCGCACCGCAAGGAAGGGTAGTCCCCTCTCACCCCAACCAGAGAAAGCCCATGCGCAGCAACGAAGACCCAACACAGCCAGCAATAAATAAATAAAATAAATACATTTATTTTCAAAAATAATGTTTTTAGTTTTATATAAGCATGGTGATGATAGATGATAGTTGCTATTTTTCAATGTCCGTACTAGGCAAAATTAAACATAAGCAACACTGGGACTTCCCTGGTGGTGCAGTGGATAAGAATCCGTCTGCCAATGCAGGGGACACGGGTTCGATCCTTGGTCCGGGAAGATCCCACATGCTGCAGAGCAACTAAGCCTGTGTGCCACAACTACTGAGCCCGTGTGCCTAGAGCCCATGCTCCGCAACAAGAGAAGCCACTGCAATGAAAAGCCCATGTACCACAACAAAGAGTAGCCCCCTCTCACCCCAAGTAGAGAAAGCCCGCATGCAGCAACAAAGACCCAGTGCAGCTAAAAATTACAATTAAAAAAAAAAAAATGTAAGCAGCCCTATGTTGATTGACAAAATGTGTTTGGTTTTGTCTATTTTTTTTCCTATTTTATTGATTGGCAAAAAACAAAAAGTCTAGGAACTGCTTTACAGTCTACAATAGAGAGAAAGGAGATAAAGGAGATGGAGAAAGAGAGATGTAATAGGGGCTGGTCGGAATTTGGAGTCTCCATGTGGCCACCTTCTGCTGATTGAATGGGGGCCTCAATGATTCTGTCTAGGTGCTAACTAGGCACACACATAAAACAGTCTACAGTTAAGAGTACAGTCGGCCCTCTGTATCCATGGGCTCTGCATTGCATCACGGATTCAATCAATCACAGATTGAAAACATTTGAAAAAAATCCAGAAAGTTCTAAAAAGCAAAACTTAAATTTCCCAGCATGGGCAACTATTTACATAGCATTTACATTGTATTAGGCATTTAAGTAAACTAGAAATAACAAAGTATACAGGAGGATGTGTGTAGATTATATGCAAATATCACATCATTTTATATAAGGGCTTGAGCACACAGATTTTGGTATTTGTTGAGGGGGGGGTTCCTAGAATCAGTCCCTGCAGATACTGAGGGACAACTGTACGTCCTTTTGCTAGAATCGATGAATGATCATCTCTAACTCCAAGTTACAACAGGTGAGACTGGCTCCGCCAGCTCTAAAGCAATGATTTTCAGACTTCAAGGTGCATCACAAATGCCTGAAAAGTTAAACTCTGGAGTCCAGGGCCCACCCACAGAAACTCTGAGTCAGTCCTTTTGGGGCATCTGCATTTTAAACAAGCCTCCTGGAAATTGCTGATGCAGGTAGTCATCAGGCCAGCCAGACACTGCAAATACAAATAATGACCATTCTGCTCTTTTCTGTATATCCACAGGTGGCCTGGCCCCTAACCTCCATCTTTCCCAGCCTCCTTCCTGACATTGCACCGGCTTTCACATTTGTGCACCTCTCAGGTGTCCCTAACACTTTTTTTCCTTGGAGGCTTAGAAATGAAAAGGTTCTGATGTTTCAAGACAGGTAAGTTCTTCTAAACCAAAGTGAGGTCTTACTTCAGTTTTTGGCCACCCATTTAAAAGTCACAAGTATCCTGAGTATCTCTAGGTCCTGAGACAGAGCGGCATACCAGCTACCTCCCCATCCCTGCTTCCAGCACACCTCTAATGAGTGGCAAATGCTTCCTTCCCCTCTGCGCCACTGATGCTGCCGGAGAAGCAATAGTATATTGTTTCTTAGAGCAGGTACTTACCAGCTGGCTCGTGATCAGCTCTCTGAATTCAGTACCCCAGAGGCCACAGGAGAGAAAACGTGACTAAGAGACGCTACCTACTCTGGTCAATTTGGAAAAAGCAGAGGGAAAAGCTAATATGGAAACTGGCTCTTTGGTTTTATTCAAAATCACTAATTTCCCTGACTTCACCTTTAGCCTGTGCTCATGACATGTATCCATTTTCTTGTTTTAATCACCCCTTAGTATGGCTGTCACTTTAATTTGCAAAACTCCTGACCAATATTCATGCAAATAGCCCCAAAGAAAGGGAAAAGAACCTTTCCTGGGGGCCCCCTCTGGCAGCCTGCATTCTGTTTATCAGAACCATAAGGCTTTTGAAAAGACTTCACAGGTGGAAAAAGCTCGCAAAGAGATTGATTTGCAAAGTGCCAGCTAGGACCCAACCACATTCGTCAAAGACTTGAGTTTCTGGAGGGGTGAATTTTCAGGGCCTAGGAATAAAGCCTAGGTTTGGTGAGCTTAGGAAGGGTAGGTGAAGCAAAGAGTTTCTTTGCTTTGCACACAGACTAATTGAAGCGTGTGGAGGGGTGTTCATTCCTGTGTTGAAAGAACAGAGAGGGGCCATATTTTGCTTTTTAATTTTTTTTTTTTTTTTGGTGCAGGGCAGATGGACTGTTGATTGACACTAAATAAATCCTTGAGAAAACGAATCTCTCTAGCACTGGGGAGGGGGTGGTGATGGAGGGAGTGGGGGGATGGTGGGAAGTGGCTTGTGCGTATGGAACAGATAACTTTTTAAGGAAAAGAGAATTAAAAACAAGTACCTCGGGACACTTAATAACCGCGGCATCTTATTCTTGCATTATGTGATTATTGGGGATTATCTGCTAAAAGCAAGAACCCAGTCTAGTGTTACTGTTTGACTCCCCATTCCTTTCCTCTCGTTTAAAGTCTCATGTCTCTTCCACGATTTTCATTTGGTTAATGTTGGACAAATCTGGAGTGTGAAAAAGTTTTCTGGTACATGGCAGGCTCTACACAACCATCCTCTAAACAACAGGAACTGTCAAATTCAGCTTTTATAAAATCCAAAAGCCCAATTAGAAGCATTCAAAAGTAGATCCGTAACAGACTTTGCAACCAACTGCAGTGGCCTAACCAACCAACCGAGCTGCTGAGGCTCAGGAGAGCCAGTTGGTGGCAGAACAGCGTGGGCTCCAGCACAGGCCTCTGCAGGAAACGCCAAGCTACACCACACCACGTGATCTCTGCTGGCTTTCAGTGACTCGTAATTGTGAACCAAGCAAATGCTATGCTTCGCTGCAAACATTACAAATCACCTGAGGGAGAAGCTGTATTTCAAAAGGAAAAAAAATCTTTCCTTGGGCTTTCTGGAGCTAGAAGGAAAGGAAATTCTAAACTGAAGCCCAGCATAGGGAAGGTTTAGCCTCCTAAAAGTTCACCTTGGGGATTCCAGACATAGGGGATAACTTGAGAAGGCTGAAAAGATCACACACAGTAGTCTCAGGAATTATGATCCCATGGAAAGAGTGATGGGCTTTGGAGCCAATTCCAAAGTGCAGATTTTAGTTCTGGTCCAGTTACTTGTATATAGTTTGACCTGGGACAAAGTATTCAAGTTCTTTAAATCTCAGTTCTTTTATTTTAACAGGAATAACAACAAGTCTCTTGCAGGCTTGTTGTACTTATACTACACTGAAATCTCCATCCTTGCATATGTAACAGCTCAGTAAGTGTTATTTTCCTTTCCCTCCTCCCTCTGCCTGCCTCCCACCTACCACCAAACTCCTTGGTCCAACTGAAACGTCTCACTACTGCTGTGCCTCCTTGCCTCAGGAATTTATTTCAGAATGTCATAGGGGGGTAATTTGCAGAAATCGGCTAACATCAAGGAATTTCCTTACCAAACACCTTGGCAAGGCTTGCAAGCTCTGAGGGCAGCTGTTCAAGGTGGTGACCATAATTTGCACCTGATCTAAAGTATTTCACCACCAGAGAAACTGCCTCACAGTCCCAGTCCGGGTCCAGCTGGAAACAAGAGAAGGTGGGTCCCCAGTGAATCTGTAGTCAGAGGGTGGAGAGTCAGTCAAGAGAGAGCAGCAGATGAGTCAATGGGGAGAGGGTGGACCCCAGAGGGAGAAACCCAAGCCAGGAGGTGAGCTGACAGGAAGGACATGTTGATTTTAGAGGAAGAGTGAAGTCAAGGGAGGGGAGACTCTAAAGACATCTCCAGGAATTCTGTTGCAGGGACCTGAAGGCAGCAATCTTATTAACAGTATGTATTGATAAAGTTAATTCATATAGGGCTTCCCTGGTGGCGCAGTGGTTGAGAGTCCGCCTGCCGATGCAGGGGACACGGGTTCGTGCCCCGGTCCGGGAAGATCCCACATGCCGCGGAGCGCCTGAGCCCGTGAGCCATGGCCGCTGAGCCTGCGCGTCCGGAGCCTGTGCTCCGCAACGGGAGAGGCCACAACAGTGAGAGGTCCGCGTACTGCAAAAAAAAAAAAAAAAAAAAAAAGTTAATTCATATATGGAGACCCACTAAACGGAGGCTGCCCCAGTGGCCCAGTCCACGTCACAAATCTAAACCTAAATCAGCCTGCGTTTACAGGAAACACCTGTCAAGGAAACGTAACAAACACCAATTGCAGTCCTCCAATTCTGCTTTAGCTAGAGTTGACTTAGAAAATAGACTTGCTAGCTAGAAAATAGTTGACCTAGAAAATAGACTTCTTAGCCTTATAAGGAAATCCCTGGCCTCCTAGCCAGTCATGCTCTGTTTCCTGTCTGCTTCTTCTGCCCACTCTTGCCCAAAATCCCTTGGGAAGAGTGTTCCACTGCTTGTAAGACACTGTACTCCCCCAATCCATGGATCGTTTTCCCTTGAATAAAGGACATCAAATTTGTAAGTTGTTTTGTCATTTGGCAGTATAAAAATGGGGCAAAAATGTCAAAGAGACCCAACAAAGATGATGAGAGAAAGAATGATGGAGTTTAAGGGAAGAAAGTGACTGAAGCCTCCTCTCCTGAGTCTTCCCTGAAAAAAGGGCAAAACACAGCAGTTGCTAAGACAGAGACTTGGGAAAATGAGCCTGTGCAGTAGAAGAGAGGTGAGGCAGGGGATGGGGTCCAGAACACAGGGAGAAATTCGGCCTAAGAAGCTGTAATTTTTAAAGCTTCCCCACGGATTCAGTTTGGGAGCTTCTCCATCAGTGGCGTCCTGTTTTGCATGAAACTGAGCCAGCGCACCATCTGCCTGGTCTCCAGGCCTTCTCTCATTGTTATGTAAAACCCATGTTCGTGCTCACGGCTTTTTCTTATGCAGGGACATTAAGAAGTGCGAGTAGCATCGACATATATACACTACCAAATGTAACATAGTTAGCTAGTGGGAAGCAGTCGCATAGCACAGGGAGATCAGCTCGGTGCTTTGTGACCACCTAGAGGGGTGAGATATGGAGGGTGGGATAGGGAGGCTCAAGAGGGAGGGGATATGGGGTATATGTATGCATATGGCTGATTCACTTCGTTGTACAACAGAAACTAACACAGTATTGTGAAGCAATTATACTCCAATAAAGATCTATTTAAAAAAAAAAAAAAAAAGGCATTATAGGCACAATTCCTAAGGACCTATAAAAATATTTTAGCTCTCCAAAAAAATTGGCTGTAGAATAGGAAAAGAAAATTGGCAAAATTAAAATTAATAGATGTTTAAATGCCTGCCAAATTTAACTTTCTGTCAACTACGCAAATATAACTCAGCTTATATTTTGTTGCACATCAATTATAGCCAAATATTTAAACTCTGTTCCACTCTATACAATGGGTATGTAATAATAGCACTTTTCTCATAGGTATTTTTTTAATGCTCACTTGACATGGGTGGGAATAAATGTGATGTTACATGTAAAGCACTATAGAAAGGCCACAGTACACTGTATGCCAATGCAGTGTTATAAATGATGTTGTTGATGATAACGAAGATGATGATGATAATGACGATAAAAGCATACATTTGCCATGTAACACATTGAAGAACTCTCAGTGTACTAGGCACTTACCACATTGATATTCCTTCCTCTAAAATATACTGGCATGTCAGTCCCAAGCCAAACTGTGGCTCTCTATAAATAGGCTCCCACCCGTGTGTCCCCATAAGGCCAATGAGGACGAGTCATAGCGCTTTCAAATCACAAAGCGTGCCCAAAACTTTCACATCCATAATTTTCTTTATTCCTCATTGCTGCCCTTGGCGGTAGGCAGCACGGGCGGAGCAATGTAATGTGGAGCGCTAGGGGCGCCATGCTTACTCGTATGCTTGCCCTGTGACTTCGAACAAGTCCTGTAACCTTTCTGGGCTCCGTCTGCTCACCAGTGAATAAGGAGAGAATTCCTGCTTTGTGGAATCCACAGCCTTGTGGGAATCAAAAGGGAGGCAGTATGTCAAAGTGCTAAACCACAATGCCCGCATACAAATATCTGATCTGCCCTTATTCTGGGAGATAAGGAAACTAACATCTACAGAAATGACCTAACATGTGCACAATCCCTCAAGTGGGAGAGGCAGCACAGGAAATTGGGTCAGTGTGCCTTCCTTTACACAGCACAGCTTCCTGAACTGCTAACATTCCCTGCAGGCCCTTCACCACAGAGGAAAAGAAAGGAAAGATTCAGGTCACACAGACCCCTGCGGTCAGGGCTTTGTAAAGCAGACTTAGCCAATAGACCACTGCATCCTGGCCTCACAGGTCAGGCCACCACCCCTCTGTGGGAAGCGTGGCTTCCTGTATCAGCCATGGTGCCAAGCCAAAGCCCTTCGGCGATATTTAACTCTTTGCTACACCCCAATTTATACTGGGGTTATGAGGAGCAGTGGAGCCTAAGGTTCCTGCCGATGCACTTGCAGCCTTCATGAGTTGGAGAATTCATTTCTGCTTGAATTCAAGATAACAGTAGCTGCCATTTTTTGAGTGTTTCTTATCGATATTTTCCCCACATCATCTCATTCAGTTCTCACTATGGCCCTCTGAGGATGGAGGTGCTATTATTATTCTCATCCTCAGGTTTGAGAAAACTTAGGCCCTTACAGGTTAGGTAACACTTCAAAGGGCGTACAACCATGTAGGCTATCTGAGAAGCCAGCACTCTTAATCACCTCAGTGTTTCACAAGGAATGGCCTACAGACCACATATGTCAAAATGTGTTCACTCCCTCCTTCTCCCTCAACAGTAACCTACTGAATCAGATGGAGGTGGGTGGGAACAGTGGGAGCCCAGGAGTCTGAATTTCAATTAGTTCCACTGTTGATTCCCACGGATGTCCAAGTTTGAGAACTAAGGCCACACTCCCTAACCTTTCAGATGCATTCTGTCAAAAGACAGGCAAGGAAGGGAGCAGTTCAGTTTTCAATTCCAAATGCATCTTTGGCATCATTGTGGACAAAAAAAGCCAAGTCTCTTTTCCCTCAAAATTTGCTGAATAACCTACACAGCTTCTCTTTAGTAGGTCCAAGAGGGACAAGGTTGCTCCTGTTGATTGACAGGGATTTGAGCATGAATATTTAATGGGCAGGGCAGCTGGTATACTTGGCTAATGTAATATTTCAAGCTCTACTTTCATACTGAAGGGATTTGCCCTCCCTTAATGCATGTCTACATCCTGTCCCAGTCCTTCCAACAGCATTTTCCACACAGATAATGCCAGTTCAGGGAGCCTCTTTTTCCCAGCTCTCAGTTTAAGATAGCGCTTACTCTTACCTTGAGATAAGGTTCTTTTGTGCTGATGAAATGCCACTGGGCATTGTCTTGATTTTTATCATTTCCTGTTCAGGCCCTCCAGGCCCTCTTGGTTATAACCCATTGACAGAATTGGCACAGGAGAATCATTCACGCCTTTCATTCTACCTCTCTTCCTCTCTCTCTCTCTCTCTCTCTTTCTCTCTGCCTCTACCTCTCTCTATATCTCTACTTCCAGTCTCTGATGTTTCCCAACTTAAAAAATATTTGGGTCCAATATTGTACTTGGGGTTTGTTTGAGCCAATTAGACGGACAATTACATTTAATGGTGAAAGATGAAATAATTTCCTCCTTAGATTAGGAACAAAGCAAGTTCTCCCTTTACCACTTAAATAAATAAATGCATTCATATTGGAAAGAAATAGGTAAAACTGTCTTCATTCACGGATGATACAATATGGTATGTAGAAAATCTCAAAGAATCTACAACAAGCTATCAGAGCTAATAAACAATTTGAGTTAGGTCACAAGATATAAGAACCATGCACAAAAACCAATTATATTTCTATATGTTAACATCAAACAACCCAAAAATAAAGTAAAAAATTCCATTCACAGTAGCACCAAAAATATATGTAGCAATAAATTTAATAAAAGAAGTGGAAGACAAACACTAAAAACAACAAAACATAAATGAGACACGTTAAAGAAGATCTAAAATGGAAAGCCATTCCATGTCCATGAATAGGAAGACTCAATATTGTTAAGGTGACAATTCTGCCACAAATTGATCTGTAAATTCAACATCTCTATCAAAATCCCCACAGCCTTTTTGTATATATTGACAATTGATCCTAAAGTTTATATGGAAATGCAAAGGAACTAGAATAGCCAAAACAAATTTTAAAAAGAGAACAAAGGTGGAGGACTTATACCACTCAATGTCAAAGTGTATTATAAAACCACAGTAGTCAAGACAGTGTAGTATTGGTGCAGGGATTGGCATGTAGATCAATGGAATGGAGTCGAGAGTCCAGAAATAAACCTCACATTTAAGATGAACTGATTTTTAGCAAAGGTGCAAAAACAATTCAAAAGCAAACTGTAGCCCTTTCAACAAATAAGTGTTGGAATTGGATATCTATGTGCAGACAAATGAACTTACTTCACAAAATACAAAAGAAAAAATTGTCTGAAATACCTCAATATAGGATCACAGACCTAAATATAATAGCTAAAATTATAAAACTTTCAGAAGAAAATATAGGAGAAAATCTTTGTGACTTTGGATGAGGCAAAGATTTCTTAGGTACAATGCCAAAAGCAAACTCATTTTTGCTTTGATAAATTGCAAAAATGATAAATTGATAAATTGCACTTCACCAAAATGGAAAACTTTGCCACTTCAAAAAACACCATTAATCTGCTAAGGCACTTGTATCTAGAATATAAAAGAACTCTTATAACTCAATACTAAAAAACAAATAATGAAATTAGAAAATGGGCAGGGAATTTCAATGGATGTTTTCCCAAAGATATACAAATGGTGAACACACACATGAAGAGCTGCTCAGCACCATTAGTCATTGGGAATATGCAAATTGAAACCACAATAAGATGCCAAATTTACATCTGCTAGAATGACTAAAATTGAAAAGAGAGGTAATTGAAAGCGTCGGTGAGAAAGTAGAACAATTGGAACACACTTATACTGCCAGTGGGAATGTAAAATGGTATGGACACTTTGGAAAACGATTTGACAGTTCTTCAAAATGTCAAATATAGTTATCATATTGACCCAGCAATTTCACTCTTAGATATCTACCCAAGATAAATGAGGATATACGTCCGCACAAAAACTTCTATACGAATGTTCATAGCAGCATTATTTATAATAGCCAAAAAAGTAGAAACAACCCAAATGTCCATCAACTGATGAATGGATAAACAAAATGTGACATAACTATGTAATGGAATATTACCAACAATAAAAAAAGAATGAAGTACTGATATATGTTACAACATGGATGAACTTCTAAAACATTATACTAGGTGAAAGAAGTCAGTCACAAAAGACCACATAGTATATGACTAATTTATATGAAATGTCCAGAATAAGTAAGTCTTTAGAGACAGGAAGTAGATTCCGAATTGCCAGGGGGTAGGCTGAGGGCAGAATGAAGAATGACTGCTATAGGGTACAATGCTTTTTTTGAGGATGATGAAAATGTTCTAAAGAAGAGTACAGTGATATTGCACAAATCTGTGAGTATACTAAAAGCCATTGAAGTGTACACTTTAGACAAGTGAACTTTATGGTAAGTAAATTATGTCTCAATAAATTTTTTTATGAAAAGCTAATAATAAGAAAAACAGCACACACTGTTAAGAAAATGAAAAGACAAGTTGGGAGAAAATATTTGCAAATCACGTATATGATGAAGAAGTTGCATAGAATATATGAAGAACATTTATACCTCAATAATAAAAAGACAAATGGTCCAATTATAAAATGGGAAAAAGATTTAAGAAGACATTTCATGAAGGCAAATATACAAATTGCTAAAATCACGTGAAAAGATGCTTAACAGCATTAGGCATTAGGGAAATGC
Source organism: Aethalodelphis obliquidens (assembly GCF_003676395.1). Classification (NCBI taxonomy): domain Eukaryota; kingdom Metazoa; phylum Chordata; class Mammalia; order Artiodactyla; family Delphinidae; genus Aethalodelphis; species Aethalodelphis obliquidens. Next base: position 26,876,128 of record NW_020837957.1, on the reverse strand, counting down.
AAATTAAAAGTACAATGAGATACCACTTCATATCTACTAGGATGGCTACTATCAAAAAGACAGATTATACTCAGTGTTGGGAAGGATATGTAGAAATTGAAACACTCAAACTTTCCTGATGGGAATGTAAGATGGTACAGCCAATTTAGAAACAGTTTGACAGTTTCTTAAAAAGTTTAACATAAAGTTATCATACAGTCCAACAGTTCCACTCCTAAGAATCTAGAGAAATGGAAACATATATTCACACAAAATCATGCCTGTGAATCATAGCAGCTTTATCACAGCCAAAAACTGGAAACAGGGACTTCCCTGGTGGTCTGGTGGTTAAGGCTCCGTCAGGGAATTAAGGTCCTGTATGCCGCGTGGCACAGCAAAAAAAAAAAACTGGAAATAATCCAAATACCAACTGATGAAGGATAAATGAAATGTGATATACTACACAAAATGTTTTTCTTTCTTTATGTAAGCAATATTTTATTTATATGAAATATTATTTAGGAAAGGAAGTAAGGAAGGAAGGAAGTGGGGGAGGGAAGGAGGGAGGAAGGAAGGAAAGGAGGGGGAAAGAAAAGAGAAACTACTGAAGAAACTACTGATATATTGTTTGGAGACAATTCTCCATGAGTTGAGGCACTGATTGCCTTGGTTTCAGACCATCTCTTCAAGGATGATTGTTTAGCAAACAGCTCTAAAAGATTGAGATACTGCCTCACCCTGGAGCGGAGGAATGATTTGCTTGATGTCCAGTTTAATAAAGACAATGTTTGCCTCCAGGACAAAAGTTGAGCTGGTTTGCTTGCAGCCCATTACAAAAAAACTAGGTTTCCTAAGCTTAGGATTCCTCAATTTTGACATAAACCCTCTGCCTGTGTAGCATCCATCTGGGACCACTTGCGTCATCCCTGTGGGACTGGAGAGGCACAGGGAATCAGCACAAACATGAAGCTCCTGCTGCCTGCTAGGCCGTGAGTAATGAAATCCTTTCTCCCCGACCCAGGAGCCTCACGTCTTCAGTCAGCAGCCGTGAAACTGCGGCAGGCTAACTTGTTAGCTGGCCATCAGGGTAAAATTTCAGATTTTCATAGTTCTTGACATACAAACTACAACATGGATGAACCTCAAAAATATTATGATAAGCAAAAGAAACCAGACACAAAAGACTACCTATTATATAATACCATGACATGAAATAGCCAGAAAAGGTAAATTTATAGAGACAAAGCAGATCAGTGGTTCCCTTGGGCTGAGAGTGGGAGCAGAGACTGATTACAGTGAACATGAGGAAAGTTTGGGGGGTGATAGAAATATTCTAAAACTGGTTTGTGGTAAGTTACACAAGTCTCTACATTTACTAAACATCATTAAACTGTACACTTACAATGGGTGAATATTTATGGTATGCAAATTATACCTCAATAAAGCTGTTTAAAAAATACAATAAGATACAACCTTCACCCTCACTGGAATGGCTAAAAGTTAAAAGACTGGCAACAGTATGACTGGCAAGAATGTAAAGCAATGGGAACACTTATGCTTTGCTGGCAGGAGTGTAAAATGGTGCAACCACTTCAAAAAGACATTTGGCAGTTTCTTGAAAAGTTAACATACATCAACCCTATGAGCCAGTAATTCTGCTTCCTGGGTATTTACCCATAAGAAATGAAAATATCTGACCATAAAAGATATGTACCTGAATGTTTATGGCAACTTCATTTATAATTAGTCTAAATTGGAAACCTACCCAAATGTTCATGAACAGGTAAAGGGATGACCAAATAGTGGTATATTCACACAATGAAATACTATACCACCTCCTCCACCAAAATACTGATATATGCAGCAACATGGATGAATCTCACAGCTATTATACCGAGTGAAAGAAAACAGTTACAAAGAACATACAAAGAAGTATAGTTCTGTTCATATGAAGTGGTAGAAGAGGTAAAATCAACCTTCAGTCATAGGAATCAGATTAATGGTTGTGGGGCACGATGGGGGAAGGAAGGGCCACATGGGAACCTCCTGGGGACCTGCAGATGTTTTACACCTTGTTTACGATGCTGGGTACATAGTATATACATTTATCAAAAAATCATCAACCTGTGTGCTTAACATGTGTGAATTTTATTGAATATAAATTATACATTAATAAAGTAGAGTTTTTAAAAAATGAACTTATTACCTTCCTTCCAAATTGCCTCGCTCCATCATGAACAATAATATCTTCCAAGCTAACCACGTTAAAAACCTGGTTAAAGGGGGCTTCCCTGGTGGCACAGTGGTTTAGAGTCCGCTTGCCGATGCAGGGGACACGGGTTCGTGCCCCAGTGCGGGAAGATCCCACATGCCGCGGAGCGACTGGGCCCGTGAGTCATGGCCGCTGAGCCTGTGCGCCCGGAGCCTGTGCTCAGACCTTAAAGGTTTTGTTGATTTTTCCCTCCTTCTTATCTTCCAGATCCAGTTGTCCACAGGTCGAGTGGGTTTTCCCTTGGAAATCTCCCCATTTATTACTACCTTCTCCCCTGTACTCTACATCTGTTGTTTTCATCTGTCTTGCACAGACAAAAGCAGAGGCAGAGTGAGGAGGAGAGAGAGGAGGAAGAGGAGGGGGAGGAGGAGAACTTATAACAATGAATTCCTTGTTTGTTATTGTTTCCTGTGGGGCATAGAATTTAAGTTTTGTGTTGTGTTTCTGTTACTTGCAATGAACGCAGAGACAAAATAACGTGGTGGTTAATAGCCTGGACTCTGGAGCCAGAATGAACCAGGCTCCAGTGAATCCTGGATCTACACTTATTAACTATGTGACTTTGGGCAAGATTCTTCATCCTTCTGAACCTTAGTTTTCTCATTATTTCTATACTACTACTGCTAATAAAACCACCACACACTACAAAGCCTTTTCTACTCTCTGAGCATTTTTTTGCCATAACATAATTAAATATTAGAAAACAAACAAACTAAAAAGAACAATGTATTAGATGCTATAATAGAGGTAGTGACAGAGTGGGAGAATTGGAGAGGAGCACCACCCAGTTAGACAAACTTTAAAGTTTAGGGCACAGCCCCCAAGACTGGCCTCATCGACTCCAAGTTCCCCAAATCACCTTCAGCTTCTATAATTCGTTAGAATGACTCAGAACTCACAGAAAGCTATTATTCTCATGGTTAGAGTTTAATTACAGGGAAAGGATATAGATAAAATGGACCAAATGAAGAGACACATAGGGCAGAGCCTGAGAGGGTTTCAAATATGAAGTTTCCACTGCCTACTCCCCTTGAGGTCAGGATGCGTAGTCACCCAACATCAATGTATGACAACCCACATGGAGTATTGCAATCAGGGAAGCTCACCTGAGCTTCAGTGTCCAGAGTTTCCATTAGAGCTTCACTATATAGGCATGATGAGTGAACACAGTCTCAATGATACTGCATGATCCAAAGCCCTGACCCTAAGTCACATGGTTGTGATTCCTAAGTCACATGTTTCTCCTGTGACCAGACCTTACCCGAAGGTTGTTAGATAGGGTCAGCCTTACCCTAAAGCCTGGTGTGGCCAGCTCCTGCTCTAAACAAACACACTCCTATGACAGAGTGCCTCCCAGAAGCTGAGGGCAAAGGCCAAACTTCGTTTTTTTATAAAACCAAATTCCTTAGTACACATGAACTAACCCTATGGAGATTTGGGAGTCAACTAGGGTTTAAGGTTAGGACTGAGATAAGTTGAAGTCTTATTGAAGTCTATGGAAAAATCTGGCAAAATCCACACTGGATTGATTTGTTATATATTTATGTATATATATATATATATTTTAAAAACATATTCTTACATATTTCAATATTAATGGCAATAATTTTTACCCTTAGACTTTTGTGTTATCCTGGCCACCTCTTTCTTCTTTTTCCTGTTACCTCCTTATGAATATTTCATGTTTTCCAAAATTAGAAGGTTTTGAAGGATTGAAAGAAAAACCTGAATTGAGTGTTAAACAAACACATACATTTTACTTGGAAGAAAGTAAAAGAATGACCAAAATCAGGTTCCGAAATGTCTCGTGTTTAGTAATCTATGCTTTAGTCTATATTGCTGTAGATAATTGAGAGTTGTCCAAGATTGGTTTTTGGAGACACTTAATTTTACCTGTTTTTTACAAGATAGTCATTTAGCAAAAGAAGTTTCCAAATAACTCCTCATTTCAGCAGTAATAGGCAAGAAAAGAAGATTAAATCCTTGAACTATTTACTTAGATGAACAGAAATACCCTTTTTTGAAATAATGGATATGCAAGATTTAGCCATTAAAGGGTTAGGGTAAAATGAAAATCCTTTCAGTAACAGTTGAAATCTGAGAAAATCTTTCAAGGAAATTAAACACTTGATCAAAAAGCAGAAAGGGTTATTGGTAAGAGCTGAGATTAAACAGCAGAGTTGTCTGAGAAGAGGCCTCAATTATAAGAAGCAGACAGTTAATAATATCCTCTCAGGGATCTGCTTTTCCTCAAGACGTATCTTTGGGGAAATGCAATAGTTTCATTTTCTTTTTGTTAAGATAGAAAAAAATGCCTTACCTTTGAAAAATGTGAAGAAAATTTTAAAATTTTGAAAAGCATCAGAACCACAAAGGAAGAATTTAGAAGTATGCTTCCAGTATAATCTAAGAGAAAGTACCACCCTAAATCAGGGTCTAAGACATTTTAAAAGTATACTTCCATTAAATTTAGTTCTGTAAACTGAAATATAGAAACAAATCAAAAGCAAGATAATAGTGATTCACACTTCTTGCGTGAAACTAGCTAAGCACTTTTATCATTTGAACACTTCGGCTCATAAGAAGACGCAAATCCCTAAAATGAGTCAGTTATTTGAATCCTATCTTTGTTAGTAACTCTTCACATGGCCCTAAAGAAAGAGAACCATTTTCCTATGCTGCATTTCTCTACTGGAAAGAATGAGAATACTTTACAGTCATAATGTTACCATCATTTACCATCACCTACCATCATCATCATCAACACAACTACCACACACTAAGTGCCAACTGTGTGCCAGCAGTATACCATATACTTTCCACAGTTATTTAATTCTCATAAATGCACTAAAGTTTAAAGTATTATTATCCCCACTTTATACAAAAATCAGGCACTCAGAGAATTCACAGAGTCAGGAAGCAACAGAATTAAATTAAAACCTACTTCTGTGGGCCTCTAAACGTCCCCACTCTTTGTCCTTGCTCCTGCAGTTCAATGGTTTAGCGGTTCCCGTGAGCTATTATATCTGTACTGCAGCCAGTGCTCAGGACTGGTACTCACCACAGTTGTGCTCAGGGTTAACGCAGTGCTGGGAAGGACAGCAAGGGCTCTGCCATGTCTGTGGGCCTAAGGTTGAAAGAAGATGAGTCGCCACAGCTCGATGGCTAATGGGCAGTGTGCAGAAGATCATCTTAACCAGGTTGTGAAGTTAATTCTGATGCATCTGGGTCCCAGCAGCAGGCTGACCAGCCCCTGAGCTGGGCTGAATGAACCACTTGATTCCGAGCCAAATCTCTCTCACACTCTATCCCACTACATGTCACTACATGTCAATAATAGGTCCTTGATACCTCATAAACTTCAAAGTCCTTTCTAATATTATTTCAAGTCCAGCATGCCTTCTATTATAGCATACTCCCTCTCAGGTAAGTGTAAAAAAATATTTCATTGATGTATTTAGTCAGAAGTCTTTTGGTTGCAGGAGGCAAAACCCCAATTTTTGCCTAAGAAGACAGAAAATCTATTGACTCACATAGCTAAATTGTGAAAAGGGCAGGATAGAGCTGGCCTGAGGAAAGATTGGGTCCAAAGGCTCCAGCGTCATCAGAGTTGTCTCTTTATTCCTACAAGGGTGGCTTCAGGCTCACACTCTCAGAGGGCTGCAGCCAGAAGGGAGATAGTGTGTGAATCTCTATAGCTCCGCTTTGAAAATCCTGGGAGAGAGTTGTGATGTTTCAACTTGGGTCATGTGTTAACCTCTTGAACCAATCGCTGGGGCCAGGGATGAAATCATATAAGAAGAAAGCCATTCAGACCAGAGGATTAGAGTGCAGGAAAGAGGGGGAGGTTCCCCCAAAGAAGGGGATGACACCAACGTGGACATCAGAATTATTGGCAGCTTCTCCAGTCCTAGTCTATCAAAGGGTCGTATCTGAAGCAGGTGTTAAGCACTAAAGTCAGCCTGAAGGTGGAACATTGCATAACTCAAAGTTATCCTTGAAAATTTTCTAAAATGGGTACATAGGGGGAGAAAAGAGCGAGAGGGCTGGCGAGTCAGGGACCGAAAGAGTGGCTGGCAGACGGGAGCCCCGCGAACAGAGCGAGCGTAGGAAAGCGAGCGAATTGTAGTAGGGGAGACGGAGGCTGACCAGTAGCCAGGCAGGCAGACCAGACGCACCCACGGACAGACAGCCCGAGAAGGCGCCGGAGAACGTCGTGCTGGTTCCTCCCGCCTTTCACTTTCAAAGCCAGGATTTTGCCTTTTCCGTGGAGCCCGAGAGAGCATGCTGGGACTTCAGCGTAAGCTAAGATTTCTCAGCTAGGGAAGGAAGATCAGCTCAGTCCCGAGAAGGGAGGAAGCAAGCACCCCTGTCCCCATGCCCCCTTCCTTCTCTCCCGTACCATACTTGGGCGCCAAACCCAGCCCTTCCCTAACCACTCGACTTCCTTCTCCTTTCTAGCATGGTGGCTATATAGACAGTCTGACAGAACAGAGACTGGCATCGCCCCATCCGGAACACTACAGTGCTCTGCATTGGACCATGACCCTGGACGTGCAAACTGTCGTCGTTTTTGCCGTGATCATAGTCCTGCTTATCAATGGCATACTCATGCTTTTCCTGGGAGCGTGCTGGATGGAGTCCAGTCTCCTGAGCTGTTGCAAAATCTTGCTTTGATTTCAACCAGAGAACCCCCAGGGGAAAAAAAAAATAAATCAAGAGAGATGGACAGTCAGAGACAGGGAAAGAGAGAGAAAGAGCAAGTGTTCTTACCCGGGAAGGAAAACATTTTAATGAGCTTCAACATGGCCTCGCTGTGATATGTACGACATTGGTATATTATCTCTCCTGAAATCTTTTGTTATGTCTCGTCTTTTAAGTATGTTGAGTAAAATTGTTGAGTAAAATTGCTTATTGCTTGAGTAAAATTGTTGATAAAGAAAAAATCAATCAATAATCAATTAATTAATTAAGTGGGTATATAGCCCTAATTCTTAGTCACAATAAGGACTGAAAAACACAGAGCTTGATTAAAGAAAACGAAATAAGTGTCTACAACTGATGTTTGGGCATTCAAATGAGCTTGCTTTTAAGACAGTAATCACATCCCTTCCCAGAAATAAGAGATGCAGAGAAAATTCTAAATGTGCCCTTTTTAACCACAGGGTGCACTCTATTTTTTTAAAATATAAATTTATTTATTTGTTTGTTTATATTTTTGGCTGTGTTGGGTCTTTGTTGCTGTGCGCAGGTTTTCTCTAGTTGTGGCGAACGGGGGCTACTCTTCCTTGCGGTGTGCGGGCTTCTCATTGTGGTGGCTTCTCTTGTTGCAGAGCACAGGCTCTAGGCACACGGGCTTCAGTAGTTGTGGTGCCAGGGCTTAGTTGCTCCGTGGCACGTGGGATCTTCCCGGACCAGGGCTCGAACCCGTGTCCCCTGCATTGGCAGGCGGATTCTTAACCACTGCACCACCAGGGAAGTCCTTATTTATTTATTTATATAGGAAGCTTCTATTACTTTAGTGCATCCCAATAAAATCATTTGTTGTGACAAAAGAGATACGTGAAAGTACATAGCACAGGCTCTGGTCATAGAAGGTACTCAATAAATGTCTGCTGGACTGAAGTCCAAATCGTCCTTGAAAGTAGAGAAGTTTTTTGTTTGGGCTGGCATTTCATGTTGTCGCCCCTCCAAACAGCAACCATTTCCTGCTGATTTGGGCTTAGTCTCCCGAAGGTCAGTGGAATCACATGTTATAGACGTTTCTTACAGCATGGGTTTTGTGCCAGGAGAGGCAGCTTGCAGGGTATGAAATGCGCTAGGATGGCTTGAGGAGTGAGTTCTCTGCCAAAATTAGCCATGAAACTTTAAGCCTCAGTTTCCTCATTGGCAAAATTGGGATGCTAATACCTCCCTACCGATAGAGCTGTTGGAGAGGGATTAAATTAGATAACATATAGCTAACAAGCTAGTTCATATTAAGCACTGAAATAATGGAATTTCTTTCCTTTAGGAATTACATTGTGCCAGGCCTCAGGACACCAATTCCCAAAGAGAGTCTGAAATGCCCACTGACACATCTGGCATGAAATGGTTAAAGTGGCAACTTCTGACAAAACCAGAAAGATGCCATGCAGTTTTTCATTGCCCTTTACTTTGGCAGGCAGCTATCTTCTCTCTGTTTCTATTTCAAGTTGCCAAATTATTGTTTTCAAACATATTGGATTGTGCCTAGTGAGAAAAAAAATCATTTTTTTGATTTGGATTTATACGTGTGCATGTGATGTGATGTTGGTGAAGATAGCTATTGAGTTAGGAAAGCATGTGCTTTTAAAAAGCATTCTGGGGCTTCCCTGGTGGCACAGTGGTTGAGAGTCTGCCTGCTGATGCAGGGGACACAGGTTCGTGCCCCGGTCCGGGAAGATCCCACATGCCGCGGAGCAGCTAGGCCCGTGAGCCATGGCCGCTGAGCCTGTGCATCCGGAGCCTGTGCTCCGCAACAGGAGAGGCCACAACAGTGAGAGGCCCACGTACCAAAAAAAAAAAAGGCATTCTGGATACACTGCTGACTGTTACACATATTCATCTTTTCATTCATTTATACTTTACAACTTGTTCTAGAAATATTTTTTTTAATGTTTTACTGCTGGCAGTTGAATTTCTTCTTTTCCCAACATTGATATTAGCCTCTTTAACCTTTCCTAATTGATTGCTCCAAGTTAGTTAATTTTAATTCATTACAGAGTAGCTTGTGTATGTATGTTTAATACATGTTATGATTATACCATTTTGGTGTCATTAGTACCCTTTTGGCCCACAGAAACCCAGATGTGGCACAAATATTCATAGCACGTGGCCCCTGGAAAATGCCTGGCCTGAAGATCCAAGCCAACATGGGATTAATTTGATGTAATTTAATCTCTTGGAAACATTGTCTAATATAATTGCCTTAACATTATATTACTGATTGGTTAATTTGGAAAGAAATGATTTTTTTGATAAGTGTAAATTAGAATCCTGTGCTGATTTTGCAGAAGAGATTAGGTTATTCATTCCATTTTAATGGGCTTCCAGGACTCCAGTTCAATTGTTGGTGAGATACAGGGCTGCCCAATAAATTGATACCCAGGCTTAATGTGTTTCTTGGGGGAAATTATTACTAGATGGCACAGACCTAAGCAGCAACCCTCATTTTAAAAAAACGTATATCATGTGATACTTATTTTCTTGGGCCATGCATTTCGTATCATCGTACAACTCTGGGGTACACATTCTCTAGAACAAATGGAACATTCGTGATCGTTAAATACACTAAAACACCTACACACTAGATCAAGATCCAGCATGGGTCTCCAAACTCTACCTAGAAGATGGCTTAGCACATACCCATGAAGCCAGTTATCCCAATTGAACATAGACCCAGTGAATCTACATACACCGGAATGCAGGACAAACACATGAAGATATATTGATAACTTTAATAGGAGACATGAAATTTGACGAGGCTATGACCTAGCCACTCAGTACACTAGGTCTTACCACCTCTTTGCCTTGTTCATGTTTCTAATCAGAGCAGTAGCAAGTGACATAATTTATTTGTTTGCTGGGGTGAGAGTGAGAAAGTGGAGCATTCCTGGAAGAGAGACCAGCATATACATGTGTGTGTGTTTCTAAAGAGGCAAGGTTACCAAACATAAAGTCAAGTTCAGGACGTTAAAAAAGAAATTATTACCAGCTTCTGTTTTTATCATTTTAAAAAGAAAGCTATAGGGACGAGAGAAGATGAGAGCAAACAACTATTGAATGCTAAACATTCTTCTGAGTCCTATTGTATATTTATATTTTATCTCATCAAATTATCATGACTACCTGAGAAGTACCTATCATTATCCTACTTTTGAAGAGAAGAAAACTGAGGTTCAGTGACTTGCCCCCAAGGTCCCCAAATTTGTAAGTGTCAGGGCTGGGATTTGAACCTGGGCCTGGCCCAGTTCTTTTTCTTTTTTTTTAAATTGAGATGTAATTCACGTAAAACACACATATAACGCCTGTGTAAGTTTAAGGTGTATAACATGTTGATTTGATACATTTATGTACTGCAACATAATTAACAATGTAGTGTAGTTAGCTAACACATCTATCGTGTCACAAAATTATCATTTCTTTTTTTTGGTGAGAAAAATTAAGATTAGTCTATTGGCACCTTTGAAGTTTATGGTACAATATTATTGAGTATAGTCACTGTGCTGTATATTAGATCTCCAGACTTATTTATCTACTGGTTGCAAGTTCATACCCCTAAAGAACATCTCCTCCATTCCCCAACACTCCAGCCCCTAGTAACCACCTTTCTACTCTCTGATTCTGTGAGTTGGCTTTTTAGGATTCCACCTATAAGTGAGATCATGTAGAATTTGTTTTTCTCATTCTGACTTTCTCACTTAGTATAATGCCCTCAAGGTCCATCCATGTTGTTGTAAGTGGTAGGATTTCCCTCTTTCTTGTGGCCAAATAATATTCCATTGTGTGTATATATATATCACATCTTCTTTATACATTCATCCACTGATGGACACTTAGGTTGTTTCCATATCTTGGCAATTATGAGTAATGCTGCAATAAACATGAGAATGCAGATATCTTTTCAACAGCCCATTTTCATTTCCTTTGGATATATTCCCCAAAGTAGGATTGCAAGATCATACGGTAGGCAGGATTTTTGCAAGCAAGGAGATGTTGATAATGTAGCTACTCTCTGAAATATTTTCTTTGAAAAGAGTGAAAATGCTGCCTGCTGAGGTAAATCACACCAAACATGATTCTGAATCACACCCAGTCATGATTATAAAAGCCAAGATGACGCCGCTAACGTGTTAGCTCTTTTGTGGAAAGTGACTTTCCAACACCAGAAAAGTGTACTGAATAGAATTGAAGTGAAATTATTCCTGTTCTCTGTGCAAAGAAAGATTTTTGTTTAAGTTTCTTTAGTAAACTATTTGATAGAAGAAACTGAGATACAGCATTTATTCCTATTGTACAATTTTAGAACTGAAGAAGAGCTTCCATCGCCCAACTATCTCCCTGCCAACATAAGACAAAACACAGTGCAGAGAAACTGTGAACAGCAAGATTCTCAGCTGGTTTTGCCTCTGTAGAGGTGACTTTCTTCTGACATTATCCAGGGGGGCCCAGGTTTCCTGCCCCTGGGTCCACAATCACTCTCCCTGCTCTTCTCCTGCAGCACCTGTCCTCTGTGACAACCTATTCCATCAGACATTTAAAAGCTATTTATAGTGCAGTGAGAGAAAACTCAGGGTCACAAAATAGATACAAGCTTGATAACCACTCTAATATTGAATCATTTGACCCTCCCTCAGAGGCAAGCTTTTCTCAACCATTTCTAGCCTTCTTTTCTAGTGAACTCAGGTTTCCTCTACCAGGCCCAGAGTCCCTGGCCCTGGGGAAAGCAATCTTGTCATTTTTATCTCAGCTCTCTCCCTGCCCCCAACCCCACCCAATCTATTAGTGTAGGCCATTTCAAGCTGGTTTCCCACAACCAGTGGTATGTTGGACCAGCTCATGCTGTCTTGAGAGAGCTGATTGTAAACTTCTCAGGAAATTTGCAAGTCAGATATGGTTATTGTTAAAAATTAAATTATATACACTTACTATTAAGAAAATTATATAAAAACAAAGGTAATAAATAATCAAAACTCATCACTTCTTTATTGTACTACATTTCACAATTTTCTATGCGATTAAGGTTATTTACATCTACTGTATTTGTATGATGGGAATACCACATATCAGTGTGCCACTGGGCATCTCTTCCCAAGTCTGAGTTCAATGACATCACATTGGTAGCTTGAAGTCTGACATGGTGGGAGTATTTACACCACTGCTGCAAACCAGGGCTCCTCCTACTGTACCCCCTAAAAGCAGTTGGGAAGTGTTTACCAGCACAACGTTATGCAATGCAGTGGGAAAACCCAGCTATTCCCTCTACAGTGTCTGAACGGCAGAGCCCTACATTTTGCTACCAGTATAAATTCAGAGTGCTCAGTTTCAGTGGGGCCCTCAGTGTGGCTCTAACATCTTACTATGTTTCTCTGGTCAGTTTTCTCCTCCATGTACCAGACTTTTGTTTTTCTTACTTTCTCCACTTCCCTCCAACATCTAACATTCCCCCTCCTTCCTCCTTCCTCCTAAAAGACAACTTAAATTCCTACTTCACAGAGAAAACAGAAGCCATCCAAGAAGTGCTTGTTTAACTTCCTGGCTCCATATCTTTAAGTAAACCTGTGTGTACACTCTGCCTTTTCAACTCTTATAGAAAAATAGGTATCCCTCCCTCTAAGGCTTATCTTTCCACCTGAGCCCTGGTTCCAGCTTCTTCTGCCTCTTAAGGAACTTCCTTCTCTTCATCATCTTGTCTTCTGTGTCTTGTACTTTCCATTCTCTGTTGTCTCATCTCCATCCAGTATTTTAACTACTATAGTTTTGTCCTATCTAAGCAAACATTCTCAACTTCATGTCCTTCTATAGCTACTGCCTTACCTCTTCCCTTCCCTTCATAGCCAGACTTGAAAACATTTGTCCAAACTCTTCTAGTCTACTTCCTTTTCTCCTTCTCTCAACCTGTTGCAAACCAGCTTCCCTTTCAGTTCCACTGAAATGCTGTTGCTAAGACCACCAGCGGCCTTCAGGTTACTAAGTTAAATGGGAAGTTCTCAGTCTTTTATTTTCCTTGATTTCTCTATAACATTTGAATTGGTTTCATGCTCTACAACATTTTGATCACTCCCTCTTTGATATTCCTTCTTCCCTTGATCTCTAGGACATCACCCTGCACTGCTTTCCCTCACACTTCTATAGCCACTACCTCTCAATCTACTTTGCACTTTCTTTTCCTCTTTCTTTGGGGGTAAGGGAAGGATCTAGAAAATCAAATTTCCTTGATAAAAGCTGGCACTGATTTTTCTATATTATTCTTCTCCTTACTGTGATTAGCTGCAGCAGCAAACCAACCACCAGCTCTTCCAGAACAACTTGATAGGAGGAGGAGAAAAAAATTCTAGAGTGTGTCTCTATTATTAGCAAGTAGTGGAAGCAAGGAAGGAAACCAACACTTATTGATATTTATTGTTAAATGTCAGGCATTATGTTAGACATGTTCATATATGTTATTCTATTCAATATTCACGGTTATACTGTAAGGTAAATATTATTGATCCCATTTTACAGATGATAGAATTGTTTATTTTCTTTTTTAATTAATCCTACCTTGTTGTTGTTTCTGTTGGCCACGCCGTGTGGCTGGTGGGATCTTAGTTCCCCGACCAGGGATTGAACCCGGGCCACGGCAGTGAGAGCACCAAGTCCTAACCACAGCACTGCCCGGGAATTCCCCCTACTTTTCTTTTCTTTTTTTCTTTTTTTTGATAAAATTGTTTAAACAGCCCATAACCACTGAGCTAGTAATTAGCAGTGGCAGAATCTAAACCTGCTTCTTTTGACTCCCAGGACAGCGCTCTTTCCAGAGATAGCATACCTGATCTGATCTGCTCTTAGGGATTCTGTGGGAAACAATTAAATGTTTCTTTTGAGTGTGCTAATTTTGGGGAGAAATGTCCTATAGTTGTTTGGAAGCAATGGGTTCGTAGCCTGACTGGATGGCCTCCAGGCAAGACTTCCCAGCATGGCAATAACTCACAAAAGACTTCACAGGCAGGTTATTTTCAGCCCTCCTGGCTAGGAACTCTATTCTTGCTAGTGCAGCAAGAAACAATTTCTAGGGGACAGACTTATAACACTGAACTCAAAAGACTGGTATATAAAACAATGCAAATTTATATAAATATCAAAATTCTGGTATCCATACACTAATATATTCCAAACCTATGAAATATTTCTATGAAAAGTAATTGTTTATTTCTTTGCAAAGTAAGTTTTTTTTTTTTTTTTTTTTTGTGGTAGGCGGGCCTTTTATTGTTGTGGCCTGTCCCATTAGCGGAGCACAGGCTCCGGATGCGCAGGCTCAGCGGCCGTGGCTCACGAGCCCACTCGCTTCGCGGCATGTGGGATTTTCCTGGACCGGGGTACAGAACCCATGTCCCTTGCATCCTCAGGCGGACTCTCAACCACTGCGCCACCAGGGAAGCCCGCAAAGTAAGCTTTTAATCAGCAGGTTACTGAGCAAGAAATTGAGCAGGAATCAGAGCCAGGTGAGCTACATTGATTATCTTTCTTGCTGGTGCAATTGAACTACCATCTTGCCTGTTAGAAGGGAGGGTGGAGAAACAATGTCAGGTACTCTCTACCCTGGTTTAGGCTGGAGACCTCCTGGCAGGCTCCCACTCTATGAGCCTCCAGGTTGACCATCCATCCCCTTTCTGATTACATAATGTAATAGTTTTGTACCACTCAGGTGATATAAATTTGGGCTGAAAAACAGCACAAATGCTAGCTGTGGCTAAAAGTTTCATAGAAATATCCTCCTCTCCTCCCCAGCCTCCCAGAACAGGGGTGACTTTCCTTGTTTTCTCTAGCGGTGAGGGTTTTGGGTGTTGCTTCTGGGTCATCGTACTCTGGGGTCTTGCCCCTTTGAGTCCCAGCTTTACTGGGAGACGGTGTACCATTTAGACTGCCTAGCTTGAGTGTCTCATAAGCTGAAACTATGAAAATAGACCCTCAATTTCCCCCTTTGAGCAAATACCCTCAGACCAAAAGCAGCTTTGGCTCTTAGCTACACTCAGGATTTCTACCTTCACTTGGATT
Source organism: Aethalodelphis obliquidens (assembly GCF_003676395.1). Classification (NCBI taxonomy): domain Eukaryota; kingdom Metazoa; phylum Chordata; class Mammalia; order Artiodactyla; family Delphinidae; genus Aethalodelphis; species Aethalodelphis obliquidens. Next base: position 26,861,100 of record NW_020837957.1, on the reverse strand, counting down.
TTGGCCTGCCAATTTCTTACCTAATGATAAGGTACTTTTAAGAAGATATTTTAAAACATATTTCACCCAGTATTTTTCAGTTGTTTTTAGCAGGAGGATTAGTTCAAATAACCTGTCCTCATAGTTCTAATATTAACGTGTAATAAGTACTCAATAAAAAGTCACTGATATCTTGTCCAAAGGGACTGGGGAGATCTATGAAGATATGCTCAGTCAAATGTGAGCACCGCAGAATTGGGACTTTCTCAATAGTGTTTCTGAAAGTGTGCTCTTGCACTGTCTGCATCCTTTGCCGGAAATGCAGATTCTGGACCCCATCCTAGGCCTACTGATTAGAATTTGGGAGATTCTGCATTTTTATAAGACTGGCAGGTAATTCCTATGAGCGCTGAAGTTTAGAACAACTGAACTAAGGCATGGTTCTAAATTAGATCTCATACATTCTCAGAAATGTCTCTTTTTCTAAAACCTTCTCACCTGGAATATGCATTAGCAAAGTACTCATTTATAAGAGAGATTATTTCTCAGCACATCTTTTCATTTTCTTTATATATTTAATACATATTCATAAGAGATTCTTAGTGACATACTTAAATTACCATAAGGAGTATATAAAACATTAAAAATCCTAAGAAGGCTTGACAGCATAGCCTTCATAAAAAATATAGAAACTGGAATCCAGTTATCAGTTGGATGGGAGAATTTAGACCACCAACTATAATTTAAATCACAAACCTAGTATTCCTAATCAGCATAAACCTTTTCACAGCTGCAATGAAATAAAACAAAAATTAAAAACAAAACAAAGGGCACTTTCTTGATACATGAAAGCATTATATAGTATATGGATTATATTTTTCTGTAATAGTGTTTTCCTTTGTTTATTTAATGCCACAAATATAATTTCTTTATCTGAAGTCTTATCAAAAATTCATATTCAGGGCTTCCCTGGTGGCACAGTGGTTGAGAGTCTGCCTGCCGATGCAGGGGACACGGGTTCGTGCCCCGGTCCAGGAGGCTCCCACATGCCGCGGAGCGGCTGGGCACGTGAGCCATGGCCGCTGAGCCTGCATGACCGGAGCCTGTGCTTGCACAGTGAGAGGCCCACGTACCGCAAAAAAAAAAAATTCACATTCATATAACCTTTGATTCCAGCAGAAGTCAGACTTTGGAAAGAACTAAAAAAATGGTAATTTATTATAAAAGTATCCTTATTAGCACATACTTTTTTTTCCTCTTAGTATCTGGAAATTCATGTGGATAGATATGTGATAACATAGCATAGAAATATTAATGGTGGGATTTGGGAAGCATTATACGGGTGTTCACTGTAATATTCTTTCAACTTTGTTTTGTGTTTGAAAATTTTCATGACCAAATTTTTATGATAAAAGGCTTATAGCCACATATAGCTAGTCCCTGCACATTGGTCAGCGGCAGATCCACCACAGCCCTGCAGCACCACACTGCTCCCTCGCCCTAGAGTATCCTTCCCCTCCCTTGTTCACTTGACCAAAGTCTATACTTTGTTCAAGACTCAACTCAAAGATCAGGACTTTTCTGATACCCCCCCAACACAGATCTGGTCATGGCTTCATTCTTCTGTACTGCACCTTATACACCCCAAATACTTGGCCTAAATCAACACATTATTCTCTTACAGTTTTAGAGGTCAGAAGTCCAAAATGAGTTTCACTGAGTCAAAATCAAGGTGTTGGCAAAGCTAGTTCCTTCCAGAGGCTCCAGCGGAGAATCCATTGCTTTACCTTTTTTCAGCTTCTAGTGGTCCCCTATATTCCTTAGCTTGTGGCCTCTTTCTCCATCTCCAAAGTGCATCACTCCAATCTCTGCTTTCAGAATCACATTGCCTTCTCTGTGCAGTAAAATCTTCCTCTTCCTTCCTCTTATAATTGTTAGGACACTTATGATTATTACATTTAGGGTTCACAGGGGTAATCTAGGATAATGTCCCCATCTCAAAATTCTTAACTTAATCAGATCTACAAAGTCCTATATAAGATAACAGTCACAGGTTCAGGGGGTTAGAACTCTGATGTCTTTTTTCAGCCTACCAAACTGATTTTTTTTGGTGTAAAAATTAAACATACAGGTGTGGTTAATTTATTCTGAAAGTCTACGTTGTTCTTAGTTTTCAATATTCTTTTCTTTTTTTCTTGGTACAAGTATTTACCGTATGAGCAAATAATATAAACATTACAAACAATAGAAATATGAGACTAAGTCAAATGGACATGCATATGTTTCAGAATATTTTGTAGATGGGAATATCGTGAGCCTGAAAATACAGAATTTTAGAATCAGGGTGTATATTAGACCATGACCCTTCCCATTCCCCCACAAACATATACAAAGTATTGCTCCCCCTTCACAGGCTCAGACCCTACAGCCATATTTAGCCTATGGAATTTCACCCACGTTGATAGGATGAGGAATAGACACATCAAGCTGGACTAATCAGATTCTTTCTTCCAAGGAATCTGGAATTTTACATTCAGAGATGATAATGCTAACCAATGTTAGCTAGCACCTGAACTTAGGTAGCAATCCCTTGGCACACATACGAAAAAGCAGAGAAAGTGGTCTATAGAAAAAGAAGAATAGAACAAAAGTACAGAGAAAGCAATGAGAGAACATGTGGTCCACAGAGAAATAAATGAATAGAGCACGTGGTTCTGGGCTCTTTCCAGGTTCTAGTTCTTCATGAAGTGCAATGGTACATTGTACGCCTCAGTTTCTTGAGGTAGTCCTATAGTCTTACAACTCTCTCCACGTTCTCCTCTCTCTCTTTTTTTTCCTTCTTTTTCCCTTTTTTTGTTTTTCTTGCTTCAGCTATTTTGAGTGTATATCTGTTATTTGCAGTGAAAATATTCATTATTAAGACAGGGTAGAATCTTTACTGATGCACCCTATTCTGATTATTAGAACAGGGACAATGGTTGTGGATTTATGCTTCAAAACATAGAAATTTCTTGTACATAGGATCTTACCTTTAATGAAAAACTAATCCATGTTTGAAGGGCTTTTCTTTTTTTTTTTTGAGGGTAAAACTATTTTACGATGAATTTCTAGGTAAAATTGCACATTTGAGGGATAAAGGATCCCAGTTTATAGGAAAATTCCTTTTGCTACTTTTTAAATCTTCTGATACTGTATTTTTCACTCTGAACATATATCTACAGGTTATGCTGTTAAAACAATCCATTTGTCTATAGCTAAGTGGGTCTTTGTTTTCCTTTGCTCGTAAAAAAATGAATTTAGATTTGAAACAATCTGAATTTTGCTGCTTTCTTTTTACCTAGAGATTGCTTCAAAGTTTAGCTGTCAGTGGAAAAGCTTTCTCTAATTTTTATCTCTTCATTTTGACTTTCATGAAAGATAATTTTCTGAAATTGTGTTCTTCTTTTCTGCTTTGAACATAATTAGGCACAAAGGACAACTGAATTATTCCCTCAAATATTAACCTTTATACTTGTAATTTATTATGAAAAAAAATGAGTTTCCCTGTCTGAAAAACAAAGTGGGATCTCAGGTTTGTCCCATAAAGCTTTATAGGATTAAAAAAAAAAAGCGAGCGCAAACAAAACTTGAGATTTTTAAATTTCTTTATTTTTGCTATTTTCCCAAAGGCTTGTATAATGTAGAACCCTCCTATACAGTTGATAGAACAATATAAAACTACTGATTATTTACTAGTTTTGACTTATAAAAATGGTGATTTCATATTGTACAATCTACAAGTTTCCTCATTTAATCACATATAATTTTGGTCTGTTTGAGAAATACTTTCCATTGTTTTGTTTGTTTTATCTATCTGTTCTTGGACATTTTCTGTTTGGTGAAATGTTCATGGCTATCAAATGTAGTTTTTGTTTTTAGCGGCAAAGTGAACAAGTTATTTCTGTTTCTCTTTTATATTATAAAATAATTTTTTAAAATGTAGACCATATGTGCTTGTATAGATTAAATTCTAAGAGATTACTTTTGTTTTAAAACCTTTCTTCTTAAACAGTCCTCCTATTTTTGCTTCCTTCTCTATGCTTGAATGAGGGACATCTGTTTCTGTTTTCAGTGTTCTTTTGTTACAAGATGAAGTGGAGTATCAAAGCTCTCCTCCTTCAACAAGGAAAGAATGCTTTTGTTTTGTTTTTTATTTCCTTTTATTTATTTTCATTGGTTTAAGAATTACAAATATTGTACAAAAAGGATGAACTGCTCCCTGAAAATATTCAAACAATAGGAAGCACAAAGTGAAAGCCCCTCTTCCATCTGCTTTGTTTCTACTCCTTAAGGGGTAACCACTGGTAATAGTTGGTGTGAATCCTTCCAAACTTTTTCCTATGCATATACATATGCGTGCACATATGAAAGTATGTATGTGTATATCTGTATCATTAGAAATGAGATCAAACTAAAAAGATCATTATCAACCTGTTTTTTAACCCATTAATAAGTAGTGAGAACACTTCCAGGTTAGTACACACAGATCTACATTTATCGACTATGATTGTATGAATGTGGCATAATTTATTCAACCACTCCCCACTGATGGAAATTTAGATAATTTCCAATATTTTGCTACAACAGCAAATGCTGCAATGAACATTGAGATACGTCTCTTTTCTTTCTGTAGCATAGATTCCAAGAGATGGATTTAACTGAGTTAACAGTCTATATACTTAAACTTTTCAAAGGTGCTGCCGAATTGCTCTCTGAGGAGGAAATTGTACCAGTTTAAACTGCTCTCAACACTGTATGAAAGTACTCTTTTCCTTCTACTGTTGCTTTTATTGGAAATTATCAATCTTCAACATTTTTACTAGCCTGATAGGTACAAATTTATATCTCACAGTAATTTTTCTATATTATTTTCCTAATCACTAGTGAGATTAAGCATTTTGACAGTATATTTGTTGATCATTTATATTTTTTCCTCTATAAATTGCCTGTTCATAACCTGTATTAGTTATCTATTGCTACATAACAAATTACCGCAAATTTAATGGCTTAAACAACATACATTTATCATCTCACAGTTTCTGTGGGTCAGGGTCTGGCACAGCTTAACTGAGTCCTTTGCTTTAGGTTTCTCACAAGACTATGGTTTCATTTGAAAGTTTAACTAAGGAAGGATCCACTTCCAAGCTCCTGTGGTTGTTGGCAGAATTCAGTTCCTCAGGGGCTGTTGGACTGAGGGTCTCAGCTCCTTGCCTACTGTTGGCCAGGAGCCACTCTCAGTTCCTTACCATGTGGGCCTCTCCAACATGGCAGCTCAATTCATCAAAGTGTGCAAGTTGAGAGGCAATAGACAGCTAGCAAGACAGAGGTCACAATCTTATGTAACCTAATCACAGAAGTGACCTCCCACTGGCATTGTTGAATTTACTGGATCCTGGCTACATGTAAGAGATTACAGAAAAGGTGTGAAAATCAGGAGACAGGGATCACTGGAGACCATTTTAGAGTCTTCCCACCACATATCTTTTGCCCATTTTTCAGTAGGACTGTTTGTCTTTTATTTATTGATTTGCCAGAGCTCTTTATATACTATAGAAATAATTGTGTGGCAGTGGTGGTAGTGATAGTGGTGTGTGTGTGTATGTGTGTGGAGAGAGAGAGAATATTTTCTCCCATGCTTAGCAATTTAACTTTTATTTAGTTACTCTTGTCAATCTTTTCCTTTATAGCTTCTGAATTTTGTTTCTTCTTTAAGAAGTTCATACTGTCCCCATACTTTTTTAAAATTATATTTTCTTATAATACTTCTCAGTTTTGTTAAAAGTGTATTTAGATCCTTAAGTCAAAAGGAATTGATTTTTGTATGATATGTAAATGGAAAATCTACTTTGCCAAAAGAATGATTAATTTACCTAGCACCATTTACCAAACAGTTCATTTATTTGATTTTTAAGAATTAAATGCTTTGTAAAGGTTTGTATATGAATGCCTAATTTATTCATATAATGGGATGATATACTAGCAGCTTCTGGTTTTATTTTCAGAGATGTCCTCTACTGTGAACACTAAGTACTTTCAACCACTTAACTAAAGATATTTTGGAAAGATAATGGATCTGGGATATTCTGTCTCTGATAGTTACATCTATGAACCTGGGGTAAGTTACATCCCCTTTTCTTCTACCTCTGCATAGTTCCACATGTATCTCTTTTGGGCACTTATTTGCAGTTGTTAATTATTTGTGTAATTAATGTCCGTCTCCTCCCACTAAACAATAAGTTACAGACTAGGTACCTCTTGGATTTTGGTTTATCCTTGAATTCCCAGTTCTTAACTCAGGGCTTAGCACACAGTAGGTGCTCAAAAATGATTTGTTTTGTAAATGTATGCATGCATACATTAGTGAATGAGTGAATGTCATTTAACTTCTTTGGACCACAAATCTGTCATCTATAAAATGAAGAAATCAGGGTAGATTAATTCATTCATCCATTCAAAAACTTTTTATGTGCCCACTAAATGATCTGTAGTTCCCTTCAGAGAGACAAAATACAGTGGGAAAAAAATATCTAGTACAAGTGTTGTATTTGTTTATATCTATCTATCTATCCATTTTTCTCTCTCCTTTCTATGTATAAAATTTCTTTTCTCCTATAAATGTTAGTTACCATTGGGCTATTAGTAAATCCCCTATAATGTTGAATAAATTATTAAATATGCAGAAATAGTTTAATCTTAATAAGTTCTACTATGAGTAGTATTATAATTGTTGATTTTTTTGAAATGTGTCCATTTATATTTGAGGAAGTTTTATTGATTTATGAATGTAGTTGGGTTAGCTTTATATCTTTTTCCTTTTTTATTGCAAACTCTTTTCATGTTTTCTTTATAAATGAAGCTGATAACAAGAATGTAAGAGATATAAAGTGTTTATATTTGTTGTGTCTCATTTATTTCTCTTTCATTCTGCAGTTCTGTAATTGGAGCTACAGAGTGTTACATTTTAGTTACTGCAGGCTACTGCTTGCTCTTTTTCTTTAGTTTACTATACCTTAGTGCAAATGTATTTTGCTTCCTCAAATAGAAAAATTTTAAAGAAAAAATGTTTTTCACTCCATATAAGGAAGGTTTGCTGTTGTTGCTGTTTCATTTATTAAAGCTACTTTATTCATCCAGTATTTTTCAATTTTTCAATATTAACAGACAACAGTATTTCTTAAAGTCTTCCAGTAGGTTTACGGTATTTATTATTTACTTACTTTGGAATTGATATTTGAGTGACATTTTAAAATTTATGTAAACTATCTGGTTTGGATAAGTACATTCATTTTAAGATAATTTACTTTATCAATAAAATTCAGCAAGAAAAGTCTTAAAATAAACAATGATCTATAAAAAAAAAAGCAATATTTTCACCTGTTATTCTTCATGTATTAAAAATGCTGTCATAGGGCTTCCCTGGTGGCACAGTGGTTGAGAGTTCGCCTGCTGATGTGGGGGACATGAGTTCGTGCCCCGGTCCGGGAAGATCCTGCATTCCGCGGAGCGGCTGGGCCCGTGAGCCATGGCCGCTGAGCCTGCGCGTCCGGAGCCTGTGCTCCGCAAAGGGAGAGGCCACAGCAGTGAGAGGCCCGCGTACCGCAAAAAAAAAAAAAAAAAAAAAAAAAATGCTGTCATAAACAATTTTTCCAGAATTTTCTAATGATCTTTCAATAACTGAAAACTATTCAGTACTTGAGCACTTATTTTCTATAAGATTATATATTTAGTATTGATGATGAAGGACAAAGTAATTGACCCTTTCTTATAAGTATCTTAAACAAGTGGTAAAGAACAGTTGAGAATGATTTTGACCCATTGACCTCTGCAGCCCACACACCACACTCTCACTGCATCTCTTTCTTCCATGATAAACCACCAGTGTCAGCAATATTCTGAAGAGCTCAGAGCACTTCTATGAGAGCAGCCCCCAACATGCCTATGACACATTTACCTGTAACTAGTAGCTATAGGAGAAAGCCATTCTCCTTTAAGATTATATGGTACTGATAAAAAATAAACTAGTTTCAAAAGTGTTGTTGATTTTTTTCTGATAATAAAAATAATGCCCACAGATACCTAAACAGATGGAGAGCTATACAATGTTCAAGAATTGGAAGAGTAAATATTGTTGAGATGGCAATTCTTTCCAAACTGATCTATAGATTCCATGCAATATTTACAAAATCTCAGGAGGCTCTTTTTTTTTAGTAGAAATTGAAGCTGATCCTAAAATTTATGTGAAATTGCAAAGAAACTAGAATAGCCAAAACAATTTTGAAAAAGAAAAAACATGCTGGAGGACTTTCACACCTTATTTCAGGTGATACTATAAAGCTATAGTAATCAAAACAATCAGGTTTTGGCAGAAGGATAGACATACAGATCAATGAAACAAAATAGAAAGTCCAGAATTAGACCTAAGATTAACTGATTTATTTTACAAAGGTGCTGAGCTAAATCAGCCGGAAAGAATTTTATTTTTTTTCAAATAATGGTACTAGTATAATTGGACATCTTTATGCAAACAAAAAAAAATTGGTCCTTACCTCACTCATACACACAAAAAAAATTAGCTCAAAATATATCAGTCTATAATATATAATAGACCTAAATATAAGAGCTAAAGCTATGGAACATTTAGAAGACAACATGGGAAAAAAATGTGCAACCTTGGGTAAGCGATAATTTCCTAGGTGTGGCACAAAAAGCACAAGTAATAAAATTTTAAAATTGATAAATTTCACTTTATCAAAATTTTAAAATTTTGCTGTTCTCAGGACACCATTTAAAAAATAAAAAGACAAGCCATAGACTGAGAGAAATTATTTGCAAGGCATATATTTCATATAGGAGTTGTATCCAGAATACATAAGGAATTCTAACAACTCAACAACTAAGACAACTCAACACAATACATTGGCGAAAGATTTGAATAGTCACTTCACTCAAGAAGATGTACAGGGCTTCCCTTGTGGCACAGTAGTTGGGAGTCCGCCTGCTGATGCAGGCCCGGTCCGGGAAGATCCTACGTGCCGCGGAGCGGCTGGGCCCGTGAGCCATGGCCACGGGGCCTGCGCGCCCAGAGCCTGTGCTCCGCAACGGGAGAGGCCACAACAGTGAGAGGCCCGCGTAACGCCAAAAAAAAAAAAAGAAGATGTACAGATTAAATAAGCACATGAAAAGATGCCCAGCACCATTAGTCATTAGATAAGTGCAAATTAATATCACAATGGTGTACTGCTACACACTCATTAGAACGGCTGAAATAGAAGACTGAAAATACAAAGTGTTGGATTTGAAAAAACCGGAACCCTCACACATTGTTACAGCCACTTTGGAACAATTTAGCAGTTTATATAAAGTTACCATATAAACCAGAAAATCCACTCCTAGGTATCTACCCCAAATAAATAAATATATATGCCCTCACAAAATTCTTTTTATAATAGCCCAAAACTGAGAATAACCCAACTGTCCATCAACTTGTAATGTAATATGTATATTACAACATCAAATGTAATATATAAACAACTATGGTATATCCATACAATAAATAAATTAAAAAACTCAGCAATAAAAAGGAACAAACTATATATTTAACAACATAGATGAATCTCACAAATATCGTGCTAATTGAAATATGCCATAGACAAAAGATTATTTATTGTAAGATGCCATTTATATGAAAATTTAGAGAGGACAAAACTGTAGAAAGTAGATTTGCAATTTTCTGGGGCTGAGAGTGGGAGAGGAAGTTGATACAAATGGGCACAATGGAACTTTTTCTAGTGAGAAAAGTGTTCTAAAACTTGGTTGTACTGATGTCTGTGAAACTATATAAAATTTTTAAAACCCATTCAATTGTATATTTAGCATAGGTTAATGTTGTGGTATGCAAATCATACCTCCACAAAGCGGTTAAAAATAAAGCACAGTTAAAAGAAGTAACAAATTGTGATAAAATATTTACAATATACAATCAACAGAAAATTAATATCCACAAAATATAAAAACTTCTTTAAAATACTAACAAATAAAATATCTAGACTATTTAGAAATTAGATCTAAAGGGTAAAAATCACTCTCATACTACTATGAACATGTTATCACATTTCCTTCCAGACTTTTTAAATGCAAATTTTAACATAGTCGAAATTATAATTTTGTAAGCCAGATATATTTTGGGAAGTCTGAACATTTTTAAAAATTATCTGATGAGGAGTTCCATGCAATCAACTAATTATAACACTAAAAAAGAGGAGCTCTGGCTAATAATAATGGGTAAGAAAACACATTTTGTTAGTATGGAATGAAGTGAGTAACAAATATACATTTCTTCTCACTACCACTCCTCTCTCTTTGTGACAGTAGTTAGAACTTAACCTAAGAAATGCTATTAGGCTTCTCTTTCTTTGGTCCATGTAACCATTAATATAGAAGTAGGAAGTCAAAGGATCTTGAGTCCTTATTTTGTTTCAGGAATTGTGTTGATGGATACGGCTGAGGATTCAGCAGTGACCAAGAAGTGACAGTCTTTCAAAGTCTCTCTATCTGGATGGAAGCAACCTACATGCCCATCAAAAGATGAATGGATAAAGACGATGCGTTATATATATAATGGAATACTACTCAATCATTAAAAAAAATTAAATTTTGCCATTTGCAATAACATGGAAGGACTTGGAGGGTATTGAGCTAAGTGAACTAAGTCAGACAGAGAAAAGACAAACACTGTATGACACTGCACTTACATGTGGAATCTAAAAAATACAACAAACTAGTGAATATAACAGAAAAGAAACAGATTCATAGACATGGAGAACAAACTAGTGGTTACTAGAGAGAGAAGGGGGGAGGGGCAATATAGGGGTAGGGGATTAAGAGGTACAAACTATCATGTGTAAGATAAGCTATAAGGATATATTGTACAACATAGGAAATATAGCCAATATTTTATACTAACCTAAGTGGAATATAACCTTGAAAAATTATGAATCACTATATTTTACACCTGTAACTTATATAATATTGCACATCAAATATACTTCAATTAAAAAAAATAAGGTCTCTATCTGGAGGCAAAACCAGCATTATACAAATAATTATAAATAATTAAATTATTACAAGATGTGAGATTAAATCAGAATCCTGTGTTCATTTGTCAATGCCCAAAGTATAAGCCCACCCTTGGCCTTGTATCTTTTATGTACCATTTTCCTCATAATGTTATGTATTTTCTTGCCCTTCATTCAGCCCCTCCCTCATTGCTCATCTTCTAAACCCTTCCTCTCTGACCTCTGGATCTATTCTAGCATCAGCAAACTGGCCTACATTCTCAGACTCATCCTCCTCAAACTGGCTATTTAACATTGTAGTTCATTGAAGCTCAGGTCTAACCTCCTTCCCTTCTCTATAATACCCCCCCAGTTGAGTTCATCCTAACCCATGATGGTGATCCACTTGCTGATAGCTCCCAAATTTCTATCTCCAGCCCAGGCTGCATCCTTGAGCCCCAGATCTGTATATACAATTGCCAACTTGACATTGTCACAGCACATCTCAAAGTTATCTCAAACTCAACATGTCCCAAATTCTGAATTTGTGAGTACTGACTGCCCCATTTGAAAAAAAGAGAAAGGAAGGAGGGAAGAGAATGACACCATAATCCATGCAGTTGTATAAGCTGGAAATCTAGAAGTCATCACTGTTCATTTTCTCCTCCCTCCTCCAACCCCCATCTGAGCTCTGAGTAAATTAGCAAGTAAATTAAGAGTGAGGAAAATACAGATCAATGTGTCAGCTTTCCTACTGACGAAGGCCAGGTTGAATAGTGTGATGCAGGTGTGTGGCAAAAATGAGTTTCGTAACTCCGAACCCCAGCTTTAGGAGGATTTACCTACGCTGTCCCTGATAGCATCAGACCACCAGAGCCCTCTACTTACAAGGACAGGCTCTTTATCAAAAAACTTGACCCCTCTGCAGACCCCAGAGCACATGCTCCCTGTAGGCGGGCCAGTCTTAAAGAGAAGAGAGGAAGGGCTGAATCTTGAAAGCCCAGTTACTCTCAAACTCATCCATCATGCGAAAAGAGTATGAGATGAGGCAAGAAGCCAGGAATTTTAAGGAAAATGCCTCTTCATGAAAACCAGAGGAGTAGGGTGGCATCACTCTCCTAATACGATGTAATATCAAAGCCTATTGATTTCATGTCCAAAATGTCTCAGACAACATTACCTTCTCTCCATTTCTATTACCACCTCCCTGATCCAAGCTAACATCATCTCTCAACAAGACCTCTGCAATAGCCTTCTTACCGTTTCAACGACTGGAAACAACCATTCTCTCCTATTTCCTATCTGTTCTCCACACATCATTCACAGTGATTTTCACAATGCAAATTTGGTCATATTTTTTTCTTCCCATCCCTTCTTCTTTCCCCCTTACCCATGGCTTTTGGGCCCAGAGTGAGGGGTTGTGAAGGTTTCAATGAGGAAGTGACTTCTAAGTGAGACCTTAAGAATGACTAAGTATAGTTAGGTGAAAAGAAGGAGAGCAAAGCATTCCAGGCACAGGGAACAAGTGGGAAAACGTATGAGGTAAGCAATAGCCTGGATAGAGTTGTCCTGGGAAAAGAAAGTTTTAGAATGACTGGAAATAGGAGAATGATAAGCAGACAGCTTGGTAAAGAGTTTGGAATTTTTCCTAAGGGCAGTGGGAAGGCTTTGAAGGGTTTTAAATAAGGTAGTGACCTGGATGGATTTGCATTTTCTGGCTGCTCTGTGGACACTGGATTAGGTGGGAAAGCAGTAGACTAAATGTGAGGAGACAATATGAAAGTCAAGGTGGACTATGGTGGTGGCAATGAACACCGTGAAACAAACAGACGTGAGACATCCATATCTAAGAGGTAGAAGGAAGAGATCTGATGACGTGATGATGGAGGTGGAGTCAGGAATGACTGCCAGGTTTTTAACTTGGACGGCACTTGAGAGGATGCACTGGAAGGGGCTTTGGAAAGGAGTCAAGCTAGTTCGGGACATTCTAATTTTGAGGTGTTCTTAAGACAACCGAGTGAAGACATTCACTAAATAACTGGAAGTATGAGTCAGCTGGAAATAGGAGGAGTTTGTAAGAGAGATCTGATGGATATAAAAATTTGGGATTTATCATTTAGATAGTAACTTAAACCCCCTTAAAATTATTGATAATGAATGAGATGCTTAAGGAGAGCATATGGAGTAAGAAAAGCATCTCAGACAATCTTCAGTAACTCCAACATACAATGGTAAAGGAGAAAGACCCCACAAAGGAGACTGAGATGGACCTACCAGAGACAATGCGGAAAAACCAGGAGAGTGCAGCGTCACAGAAGTCAAAGGAACACAGTGTTTTTAGGATAAAGTAACCTCTTTTATCAATGGTCCAATTTCTACCATCTACATCTCAGTTTCTAGGAAGAAATGGATCTAAAACATTTTCACACACTGAGCCTTTTTTGTTCTATCTTCCAAGAATGTTCTCCTTTCTTTTTCTGCTTTTGGAAAAAGAAAAAAAAATGGAGTTTTTTTCTTTTACTTTTTTTTTCTATTACTGTCTCTTAGGGCACCTTTCACAATTTACTAGTCAGTTGCTTCCATGATTATCTTCCCTGTTTCATCATGACCAGCACAATACCTGACACACAGTGGGAGTTCAATGAATGTTAGTTGAATGAATGAATGAGTGAATCAATAGATATAAATAATATTAAGAATATCTATCACTTATTGAATATTTACTATTTCTGGGCACCTGTGCTAGTGCTTGATTTATAATAACTCTTTTAAGCCTTATAAAAATCCTATGAGGGTGCATAATTATCCCCATTTCGTAGATGAGGAAACTGAGGCTAAGAGAGAAAAGTAACTTCTCCAAAGTCACATAGTTATTAAGTTGCAGAGCTGCAATTCACAAACAAGTCTGCCTGATTCCAAAGTCCATTCCTTTAACTGCCATCTCTCCCAAGAGAAGTAAACATTCACATTTTACAGACATCTGTGGAAGAGACATTTTTGAACTGGCAGCTTTCCCAATTCATCTCAAATCATAGCACATAAGCAATAGCCTGCTCTTGCTCCAAGAATGCTTTACTCTGAGTCCCCACAGAGTTGCCCTCCCTACCTTCAAAACAATAAGTTTTTCCTTCATTCCCTCACCTAAGGCTGCCTGCTTGATTAAACTCTGGTTTCCTAAGCAAGAAGTCTCTCTTGGGATCAATACCCTAATTCTATTTTTCCCTTCCTTACAGTTCTTATCCCACTGATTCATGGGAATACCTAAGAATCCTTGGCTTGAAGTGCCCAGAGTGGTTTCCTAGTTTTGGACTGTAGTCAGCATTCTGGTATGTGAGCTTTATGAGGACAGGGACCTTGATAATCTTGTTCATAGAATCATGCCCAGTGTCATGAACAAGTGTGATTCCCAGCATCCAGTAGGAACATGATAGATAAAAGTTGATTGAATCAGTCTGATGGCGGTGCAGCCACAAAACTGGCTGACTATCACAGCAAGATAGACATGCTATGCTCGGGCGCTTTACAGAGAGTAAAATCATGAACTCATGGATGCCAAGTACCTATCAAAGGCTCAACTGAGAAAAACCGTTTTCATGAAGGTTTGCATGAATGCTCTGTTGGTCAGTCCTTCTAGACACAAAAGGAATGAGTGAGGTGAGAAGAGTGATTTGTCTTTGGGAGGAGGGGAAATTCTTCACAAGTCACTATAGATAATTCACAAAAGTAATCTGTCTTAAGAATGACTTAAAATTATTTATGTAAGTATTCTCTGATTACTTATCTAAATAAAAATACACACATAGTAATAAGCTCTAAGAATTTCCTGTCTCAACAGTTAAGGCTCCAAAAAGCTGGGGGAAATTATGAATTCCAAAACAAATCTTTTTCATTGGGGGGAGGGGGCTTGATCAAATTACAATAAATTCATGGATCTTCTCTTATTTTTGGTGATCATTTCAGCAATTTCTTCTGGCAACATGTTTGCAGGCAAAATATTAATAGTTGGCTAGATGTAACCTTTATACTTGATTATGAATAGTGATCATCCTGGAATCTCCAGCCAGATTTCTTATCATGGATGGCTACATGGAAAATAAAATGCATTGACCTGTGATTTAGGGAAATATCTTGCACATGATCACTTTTCCTATTAAAAAAAATCTGTTATTACCCATAGGGATAGAGAGATTAATACTTTATCTCTTAAGGGAACTTGCAGGCAGAGTCCCCTTTTTCCATTTTGTTACTTAGGAAAATTTCTTTGTCACAGAAAGCTTCCCTCGGGGGCTATTACAAGACCATTTTGTTTTTCTGCACAATTCAAAAATTGTTGCTTTTTTGGTACTAGTGCTTCTTTGCAACATTTTTTTCTTATTAGTCAGGTTGGCTATCACTGCTCTTTTCCAAAGCCCACTGCCAAACTCATCAATTTCTATTCCCAACCCTCAGGGATCTGTTTTTCCCCTTTTCACTAAAAGAAACATCCCTTATGCATTTGTGCATATTTTTTATTTTAAATTTTTGGATCACAACCACAGTAGAGGAAAGAACATGCATATATTTTTTTATACCCCATTTTCCCCTTTTATTACTGTTTAGCTGTCTCTTCTGGTGGTGTCCTCACAGACTGAATACTGACAGTCAGCTAGATGACACTGTTCGCTGGCTTCTGGCCCAAAATTGTAATCTCATATGGAATTTCTTACACTATTCAAAACAGACTTAGAAAGGTAGAAAAAAACCTCGTACTTTTCTATCTTCCCTTAGAGCAAAAATAATGTGATTCCTAACTCAACATTCCATATATATAAATACACACTTGTGTGTATTTAACTTTTTTCATCTGGTAGCTCTCTTTTAAAAGGATAAAGAAATAATGTTACTTCCATTTGATGTAGTAGTGCCACATCATTTAATATGTAAAGATTTCTTAATAATCTTGTTATCCAAACTGAGTGAGACAAGCAGTTTAGCCTTCATCTTTTTATTTTTTTAATAAATTTATTTATTTATTTATTCATGGCTGCGTTGGGTCTTCGTTGCTGTGCACAGGCTTTCTTTTAGTTGCGGCGATCAGGGGCTACTCTTTGCTGTAGTGCACGGGCTTCGCATTGCGGTGGCTTCTCTTGTTGTGGAGCACGGGCTCTCCGCGCACGGGCTTCAGTAGTTGTGGCTCACGGGCTCGAGCGCAGGCTCAGTAGTTGTGATGCACGGGCTTAGTTGCTCCGCGGCACGTGGGATCTTCCCAGACCAGGGCTCAAACCCGTGTCCCCTGCGTTGGCAGGCGAATTCTTAACCACTGCGCCACCAGGCAAGTCCCCAAGCCTTCATCTTTTATGGAAGGTCATTGTGAAGGTTTATTGAATTTTAAGGGAAAAAATTACCTAAAATTCTCACTGACAGTGTACTAGACGGCTGTGCTCATTTCCTTTTGCCCTTGGGTCCCTAGTTATAGATCTTAGGAATTCAATGTTGGCCACATACTTTTCCCAGCTCACAATACACACTCGAAAGGAGGAATATAACATGGGTCCAGTCTGAAAATAGAACATGCAATGGAGCCACCTTGATGGTGGGTGGCCAAGTGATCTGTATGAGTCCCAGGGGTGACCTATACTTGGGAAGTGTCTGGTGCCCTGATGTCTGCAATGGATCAGGGTGGAGCCTGGAAGAGCAAGTTGCTTATTCAGGCATGGAAGCCTGAAAGCAGGGACCATATATATTTAGACTACTGTGTATTCAGTGCCATTAGCACCTGACACCTGAGTCAAAGGGGCTCAATAGATATTTATTGGATGAATGAATGAATAAATGAAAAAAAGTCTCTAAATGTCTGGCAAAATGGTGAAGCAGATGCCGTAGAAATCTGAGCGCTCAAAAGATTAAAGAGAAAAAAAAAAGGTTAAAGAAGCTTCTCGAAGATAAGACGTGTTCAAAGAAGTGAGAGGACTAACCCTCCCTTCATTTGTACTGCTGATTTGTGCTAGAGAAAATTACATAATGATACGGAAGTGGTGTCACTATGGATTCTTGGTTTCCAATATCAAGAGAAACCCCAATGCTGCCCAAATGCAAAGGGTTGGGGCTGACCCACTCTATGCAGCAGCTGTTTCAAAGTTGCTCCGCTACGCACAAGCCGCCTGACTACCTCCTTCAGATCACTTTGTGCAGAAAGAAAGACTGCTGCCAATTTTATGGAGAAAACGGACAGCACCTAAGCAAAAGAAATAATCTCATCTGCCTGACACCCCGTGTAGAAACCTGTCAAATAGAAGTGTTACCTCTCCTTGTCCAAGTCTAATCTTAGTAGCCTACTATTCTACCCCTTCAAGGAGCTCACTCTTTCCATTATCGCTCTCTTTTAAAATTTTTTAAAAGAGTTTTATTGAAGCTCTTTATTGAAACTCTTTCATTGAAACAAACCGTGTATATTTAAAGTGTACAGTTTGATGAATTTTTACATATAGCTATACCTCAGAAGATACCATTACAATCAAGATAATGAACATACCTTCACCCCCAAACATATCTTTGTGCCCCTCTGTAACCCCTTACCCCCACTCCTGTCTCTTCTTCCTACTCCACAATAGGCAACCACTGATCTGTTTTTTTTGGGGGGGGCCACTGTAGGTTAATTTGCATTTTCTAGAGTTTCATATAAAGAGAATCATACAGTAAGTATTCCTTTTGGGGGCTGGCCTTATATATTCATCTACTGATGGGCATTTGGAGTGTTTCCAGTTTTAGGCTGTTATAAATAAAGCTGCTATGAACGTTCTCGTACAAGTCTTTGTGTGGATGTATATTTCTTTTATATTGGGTAAATACCCAGAAGCGAAAGGGATAAATCATATTTTTTAACATTTTAAAGAAACCGCCAAGTTTTTTTCCAAGGTTGTTGTAGCATTTTACATTTCCACAAACAGTGTAGTAGAGTTCCAGTTTCTATACAACCTGCCGAATGCTTGGCGTGGTCAGTCTTGCTAATTTTAGCCATTCTCACACGTGTGTAGTGATAGCTCACTGTGGTTTTAATTTGCATTTCCCTGATGGTTAATGAGCATTTTTCTGTGCTTATTTGACATCAGTATATCTTCTTTGGTGAAGTACTTGTTAATTATTTTGCCCAGTTTTAACCAGGTTATTTGTTTAATTATTGAGTTTTGAGAATTCTTTATATGGATATAAGTTCTTTATCAATTACATGATTTTCAGGTAATTTCTCCCATCTGTGGGTTGTCTTTTCATTCTCTTAACAGAGTCTTTTGAAGAGTGAAAAAAAATTTAACTTTGATGAAGTCCATTTTATCAATTTTTTCTTTCATGAATCATGATTTTGGTGTCATATTCCAGAAAACTTTGCCCAACACTAGCTCACAAAGTTCTTCTCCTAAAAGGTTTTCAGATTATATTTTATATTATTTCTATGATTCGTCTTGAGTTAATTTTTATATATGGATCAAAGTTTGATTTTTTCCATATGGATAATCAATTTTTCCAGTATCATTTGTTGAAAAGACTACTCTTTCTCCACTGAATTACCTTTTCAGCTTGGCCAAAAATTAATTGACCTTGCCTTTGTGGGTCTGTATCTTGGACCCTCTATTCTCTTCCATTGATCTATTTGTCTATTATTATGCCACAGTGTCTTGAGTACTATTTTCCATGACAGTTATGTCATAGACCACTTGCCAGCCTACAAATTGGTTTTCTTTGGATCAGGTTCCCATCCATGATGCAGTTAGCTGCAGCTGAGTGTTTGTGGGAGGAGACTTGCAAAGTACAAAGCAGGGCTGCTAAGGACCACCTCTTCATGCGGGCTGAGAGCAGGGCAGTTTTCTTTAACATATGTCGTGCTTATGCAGGCATCACGGTCTATCCTCAAAACCTTCCAGTCTCTCCCTGCATCCAATTTTACTCCCTTCAGTAAATTTCTCACACTGTAGATCTTTCTAAAATGCAAATCTAATCATATAATTTCTTTTGAAAAAATCCATCAATGGCTTCCCATTGTCTTTAGGATAAAGTCCAAGTTCTTGTTCTTTGAGATCCAACTACTGCTTCCCCTTCCATTTTCAATACTTACTACTCCCCACTCTCCACTCGTGTGCTATATGATTTGCCATATGAATTACCTACAATTCTCCAAACATGCCACACACACTTGCTCTCCTTAGGCTTTTTTCATGTTGCTCCCTCTGTATAGGATACTTTCCCTCAATTCCTTCCCCCCAGCTAGCTTTTATAAGTTTTTAGATCCCAGTTTAGATATAACATCAATTCAGTTCAATAAATATTTATTAAGCAACTAATATGACTTAAGAACTGTATTATGAGTAAGGAATATAATATGAACATCTAATACACCCTCATGTTCTATATAGCCTAGAGGAGGAGGTGGACATTAAGCAAGTAATTATAGTTAAATCCAAATCTACAATGATGTAGAAAATAACATATAGGAAAATCGTATTCCTGATAATGCAAAACCAACTATAATGATTCCAGCCATTAATCCTGTCCTCTGCCCAGTTCCCATTTTCCAATGCAGTGGGCTAAAGTTCTTGACTTGGGATGGAGAGAGCCAAGGTGAAATGGAAGAAGTGGGATTCTGCATTCCCAGAATAATTCTGCATTATTCTCGCAACCCAATCTTCTTGGATTAGGCAGATGAAATGGATACCAAGTAACTGGACTTTGTGGTATGATCCTGGAATTCCCAGCTAGTCATAGGACCTAGAATCATTCCCAGCACGTTTAAGCTGGAACAGTCAAGTACCAGCAGATTGCTCCAAACTCTAAGCAGGAGACCAGGATAGAATCTGATTACACAGTCAGACCCCTGGAACTCTAGCAAGCAAACTATGTAGGCTTACTCCAGTCATTTCGTAAACCTCCTAATATGACCTTGTAATTTATGAAACTGAATTTTTGGGCCAGATTTGTTCAGTTGTAGTGGGGTTTACTATACACATAAGACCAGTATAACAAAGGGAAAACATGTGTACTAGATGTGAGTGTGAGGTAAGGGGGCGGGGGAAAGCCTCTCTGAGGGATACTTAACTGAAACTTGAAGAATGTGGCCCAGATGGAGTAGGAAGATGGCCCTAGGCAGAGAAAGCCTTCTCCAGGAAGCCTTCCTTGGTCCCCCAGACTAACTTAGGTCCTCCTCCTCCGTGTTTCCAAGGCCCTCCTCGTACTAACTCCTGCCTAGCGCTTATCACACACAGAACAATGGTCTTTTTCTTTCTTTATCTCCCTCCATTAGACTGTAAGCTCCTTGAGGGCAGGGACTTAATATTTAGGACCCAGGAGCCTATAAATGCCCTTTGTGTGAAGTAGGAATTCCAGAAAGACCCTCTCTGGGCAGAGAGATTGAAAAAGGTGATACTCTGTGCAGAAGGATTAGACATAGGCTGACGCAGGCCCACAAATACAAGACTAGGGCCCTCAGTACTGCCTTAGTACCAACCAATGTGTATTCCAGATGCACATCATCAGCTATGACTATGGAGGTGCCTGGCCAAAAATGGTGGTGCCATGTGGAAGGCAGTCATTTCCAGCAGAAGGCTCACCAGTAGCTGCTGAAGATACTTCGTCATATCAGAGGAGTAATGAGGTAGCTGGTAGGACCTGTTTCTGAGTATACGTGAGACTCTTTCAAGGAACTTTGCAGGGGTTTTAAGGGTCCTGCAGTAAAAAGTGGTGACAGGCCCAGTGAAGGTTACTTCCGGGTTACTTTAGGAGGAAAGAATGCACTTGTGTATGAACTATATCCTCCAATGTTCTGTATCCCTTGGGAACTTCAGCCTGATCAGAGTATGAACTGAGGAGATTAAACTTTGACATAGTTTTTGAACTTAGACTGTGAGCTATGATATACTGGGGCTACAACTAAGTTTGTGAAAGTCGATTTACCAAAACAGAGTTAGGGGAATTTCTAAAAGTGTCAGGCAGTTATTCTAAGATATCACTCATTGAAAGGTGTGCCGTTGTTACATGTACCCCTCAGCAAGAAAAAAATGCCAGTTACAAACTATAATTTTTAAAACACGCCTCGGTTTCAGAGATGTTACAATCATTTTTTAAAAAGTGTTACAGAGTTGATGAAATATAGATTATAAAATGTTTCATATTTTTGTGCTTCTAATATATTGCTATATATCTTTAAGGAAAATACCAGTTATTTCCCTGTGAGAGCAAACTAAGGGTTCAAGTTCCCTTGACAGGTACATCTTCATGGCAGAGTACAGTTTGCTATCAAAGTTTCATAACACCATCTGTTAAGATCATTTTCATATAATTCCATGCTCATTGAACAAGTAATTGGTGTTCCTGGAACCCTTCTCTACAGGGGAAAGAATATGTTGACCAATCTGCCTGAGTATTCCATTATGCTTGGCAGTCACAACTTTTACTGTAAATTAATATATCACCATGTGATTTATACATTAGTCTTTTATATGTTTCATGCATCCAAGCTTGATCAATTCTAGTCTGATTCTCAACCTGCAAAGCTAAGAGCTAAACTCTAGAGGAAATGACTCCACAGCATTATCACCTCGTGAGGCATTAGTTGAACAATAAACTGACCTCTTTCTTTGTCAACTTTAAAATACAAATAGCACTTTGAGCATGTGACTTTTGATCTATTTAACCATAAAGTATTTGAGAGCTGAGTGTGTTCTATTTATATTCACATCTTCCACAGGGCCCAGTATAATGCTTGGAATATTATAGGTACCACATGAATATTAGAAGAGAGGATGGCTCTACATCTCAGGGCATCTTTCAGGTATGCCTGGAGACCACAGCCATTCTATGTTGAGGGTGAAGTATGGCACTCAGGAACGAATCTGAATGAGAATTTGTAAGAGAGATTTTAATGCCTTGCAATAAAAACAGAAATGGATAAGAAAAATAAAGATACTATCATGTTATATTTTTAGACCTGTATTTCTACTTTGAACTAAATGTTTCCTAAATCTATTTTTTACAGGTTGCAATCACCATTCTTTCCCTTCTTACAACATATTTAGAAAATTTAAGTAAATGATACATGATAGAGATTTTAATGTTCATTTTGAAGACATTTAATTTCATTTACAATTAAACTAGAAATATCAAAGTTCAATTTCTAATTATTGCCATGTGGCTAAAGGAACACATTTGTACAATTACATCTCCCAGTTATTGATTACAAAGGAAATCAATACATATAATGCAATACTTTGGCTTACTATTTTATGTTCATTTTCTTTAGTAAAACACATGGGATGGCTGAAATTACAGATGCCTTTTTTCCTTGGATGGATCTCAAGCAAATATTCTGGAACATCTGGAATCTTTCACTCTAGAAAAAATAAACAATAAAGACATTTCTCAAGTTTAATGTGGGTGAAAGTTTGATGAAGGCCTAGAGAGGGCTTTCTTCTAAGCAGGAGAAGGCTGGCTAGTTAGTTGCCAAGAATCCTTAAGCAGTGGCATCCACCTATAGTATGAGATTAGTCTCTCAGCCTTGTAAGTCTAGTCAATTGATCTTGTCAGGTTTCCACGGCTGCTCAGACTGTTGCTATTTCCCCTTCTTTTCATTTTTTCCTGAACTCACTGCAGTAGGCTGAGCCACTCCTCTGACCTTGCTCTTACCAAGGTCACCAATGATCTTGCACACCCAGTGCACTCCGCTTACTTATATAACCTCTCTGCTGCATTTACTCAGGATGTGCAGAGACCCTGCTTTGTGCTCACCAGTCCCATTTCCTTTTCCTCCAGGGCCTACAGCCCAACTACATTTCCCAGGCTTTGCCTGCAGTTAAGTGGAGCCACGTGACTAGATGCTGACTAATAGAAAGTGAGAAGTGATGTGTGCCACTTCTGGGCTTGGCCACTTCCACTTACTGCACTCACGATTCTCCATGTGTGCTGTCTCTCTTTCCAGGGGATCCAATAGAAGACACTAAGACCTTAGGGGATGGCAAAGCCAGATGACAGAAGGACCCTAGGTACTTGAGTAACTGCTTTGAGGCTTCCCTTCCCCTTCCCACTAACTTCAGTGGAGTGTGATGTGAATAAGAAGTGAAATTTTACTGTGTTAATCCATTGATATTTGAAGTTATTTGTCATAGTAGTTAAGCTGTTACCAACACTTCCTTGGCTTCTGTGAGGCTGCACTCTTGCCTAAATCTCCTCATAACCCTCTGTCCCTCCATTTTTTAATTTTCTTGGCCTGCTCTACTCATTCCTTAAATATTTTTTTTTTATCTGTTTCCCTAGCCCACCGTTTCCTTTCTTTACATATGTTCTGTGAACAAGTCCATACTCATGGTCTACTTCTGATATGCTGATGAGTTAGAGTAGTAAATGTGTTCCTAAATATTGGATATAATTTTTACTAAATATGTGTATATGAAACTTATTTTGTATCATGTTTTATGAAATTTTGTTTCAATGATTTTGAAATCGTTATTATCTATTTCCTCATCTCCCCCATTCCCTGGTAAATTGAGAGTTGATTATATCCTTTTGTGTAGTTCTTTTATTGGACTATAAAAGCTCCTCATCTACTCAACTAATATTTATTGAATATGTGCAAGGAACTGTCTTATTCTTTTTTTTTTTTTTTTTTTGCTGACAGTGCCTAGTACAGTGCCTTGCATGGTATAGGCAATTGGTGAATGTTGGTTGAATTGAACAAAATTATTTACTGCATACTTTACATGTAAAAGTCTCTGTGCTGGGGTTACTGTGAGACAAAAATAAATATAAGGCTTGATCTCTGTTTACTCTCTTCACCTCTCTCTATGCCAAACATCCTCTGACCTCCACCCTAATTAACACACGTCATAATATTTAAAATTCCACAAATGAGACTGTCTTAACAGTTTTGGTCCTCAGAGGTGGGTCCTCTTCGGGTGAGGCCCTAAGATAAATCCAAACTTGGACTTGACTTTATTACTAGGATAGTAGGTTTTTATTTTAATTGAAGTATAGTTGATTTACAATGCTGTGTTAATTTCTGCTGTAACTAGGATAGTAGATTAATCAATGTTTCTTTTTCTTCTTTTTGCCTGCAATTCAGAAGTATTGGGATGTGGAGAATTAACCATTTTTATCCAATATGAAATTGCATTTTCTTTTTGATTAGGTCATTTGAGACCACAGTTTACTTTGTATCTTTTATTGGGTAACCCCATTCACTGGAAAAACTAATAGATTCATATACTTTGCTAATAATGTCAAGTTTTAACACTTTAACAATAGCCAGTCTGGCTTTTCCTTTCTTTCCTTTTTGTTTTCAAAGATTCTGCCCCAGGTCAGAGCATTCTTTTATTACAGTGAGTAGATGTGCTTTGTGAGTTTTCTCCAGGGGTCAAACTGTTTTCCACATCTTGATTTTCATTCTCAACTGCATTTTCCTTTTAATGTCTTTAAATATTTTGGCCTTGAGCCACATAATCTGTCTTTGGATTTTTCTAGTTGCCTGCATTTTTTTTTTTTTTGCATTACCTTATTCAAGATTTCTGCCCTTTTCAAGGTTTCTCCCTCATAGAAGGTTTTTTGACATCTATTTTGTTTATAAAGAATTTCATCAACCATGACTACTTTTACTATTACAATTATTACCATTATTTATACTACTATTTCTATAGTATTACAGTTTAGTTGCTTAATTCTTGTATAAACAAGCAATTTCATTAGTGAGACAAGTTCCTGATCATGGTTGAGTTCTATTTGCTGGTGGTGTGATCTGATGCACATCAGTCAGTCAGTGGTGTACACTCACAACAGAGTTTTTGTTTTTGTTGGTAACTGCTTTTGTAGTGATATGTTATAAGAACATTATAATTTTATTTATTGTAAGTCCAATAGTAAACTGATAATGTCCAATTTTAATGGATTCTACAGATGAAATAACCCAAAAGACAACCCCCCCAAATTAGCTGAAAATTTATATACATTTGATTGTTTACCCATTTGTGTAAATAAAGAAGAAAATTTTGTATTTTGAAAGAGTCCAAAGAGCTGTGTGACGTTGAGAAGATTACCTAACCTCTCTTTGCCTCATTAGGTTTTAGGTTTTAATGAAATTGAATGAATTAGAACAATGCTTGGTAAATAGTAAGCACTCAAAAGTGTTAGCTATTATTATTAACTAATTCAGCAAGTATAAATACCTGTTGTTTGGAATCTATGTTTGCTGATAATGATGATGAAGTCACCATCCTATAGAAAAGGGAGTGTTTCTCATTCTTGTTAAATACGTGCAATTACAGTGTATTCCTCTGAATGCCAATGACATCTTGAGGGTTTGGAAAAGCAGAGTTTTACGATAGCTGCTAAACTAACTAATGAAAACTTTTTTTTTTTTTTTTTTTGAGAGCCCAGAGATTCAGAACAGCCAAAGAACTTATTAAGGCAGGACTAGTAGATTCCTCAGGAAATTTTGATTCATGTCAGACATGTTAGCAACTTTTATGTTTGCTCAGTTCAAAAGCAACGAGAATAGCTCCTAATCAATGTTTCTCAAAGTGTGGTCTGTGAAACTCTGCCCTCAGACTCTGGGGTGGATACTTGTTTAAAAAGTTTTCTAGGACTCTCTCGGGACCTACTAATTCTTTGAAGGGTAACCAGCATACCGGGTGCTTCTTACATAACTTTAATTCGGAGACCCACAACACATTCAGTAATGCAGGGAGAAAGTATGTTCACAGAATCAAATTGGACCAAACCCAGGGAACCTTTTAGGGTAGGCTTTTCCGTTAACTGAGATGCTACACTTGATGCTCTGCTTGTCCATCAAGCATCTCCCAACAATTGGTCCCCTTAAGATCCAGAAACCTTCTTCTGCCATTACTCTACAGTTGTGACCAGCAATGTCGAGTCCTTTAGCTGTTTTCCTCAACAGTCGAA
The DNA here is from genome assembly GCF_003676395.1 of Aethalodelphis obliquidens. Lineage (NCBI taxonomy): Eukaryota > Metazoa > Chordata > Mammalia > Artiodactyla > Delphinidae > Aethalodelphis > Aethalodelphis obliquidens. Next base: position 26,835,118 of record NW_020837957.1, on the reverse strand, counting down.
AGAAAAGGAACTGTGGCCCTCTCGTGATTGTGGAAATCAAATATGGGTCTGTTCCACCTTAAAGGGCCTAGACTTGCCTAAGTGTTTGGGTCTTGCAGAGTTTGGGCACCACCATATTTGGAGCGTGCCTACTTTGGGGCGGGAACCTCCTTGAGAGTGATTAGGTCAGCGCTGGGGGAGGTGACCTTGTTGGGTTTCTGGCACCCGAGAACAGTGGTGCACTGTTTCTGCTGCACCCTTTGGTGTAATTGGCCCAGACGCTCCACCAGCGCGAAGCCGCCGGAGAGCTCCTCGCTGGCCGCCCCCGCGGCCCGCAGCTCGGTAAGAGGCGGGAAAGCAGCGCGCCTGCGCCGTGGGAACCGGGGCCGAAGGCGAAAAGCGGGGAGCGGAGGGGGGCCGTTGGAGCTGAGTAGCGTACAGAGCGGCGTGTGACGCGGGGACGCCGCGCGCTCCCAACGTCGCCCCGGTTTGACGCACACGGCACCAAACTGTGAGTTTCAGGGGTTATTTGGTCGGATTCGCCGGGACCTGTGTGGGTTTCGGGCCTCTGGGTTGTGGCGGCGGCGGGACTGAGGGTGGCGGAGGAACTTGGGGGACCCGGCCTTCGGCGCTCGGGCCCGGGGAGCTACGCCCTAGGCTGGGTCCCAACCATCCAAAAGGACGCATTTTGCCGCACAGGCTAAGATGGCGGCGGCGGCCGAGGAGGCGGAGTTGGTGCTACACAAGGAGTCCGGGACCCGGGTTCGGGGAGGCGGCGGCCGCGGCGGCCGCGGGGGGCGGCGGTGCCTGAGGTGAGCGGCGGCCGCCGCCGCGGGGCGGGACTCGGCGGAGGTGGGGAGGGGGGGACTTTTCCACGGCGGCGTCGGAGGATCCGGTAGCGGACACAAAGGGGCTGAGCTGGGCACTAGACTTGGGGGTTTTGTTTAGTCACATGAAGCTGAGCAGCCAGTGAGCAGTAGGGGGAAGGGGCCGAGATCAGGCGGCTTGGGGAGCCTTGCGGTCGCCATTGCAATGCACTGAGTAACGGGGCGGTCCGAGAGCAGCCACCAACCCCTCTCTTTGGGGCTGCTCTGCCTCGGCCAGAAGCGTAGGCTCTGGCGTTAACTGTACACACCCCTCCCCTAACGTGGGACCAGGACCGCAGAGCCCTCCCCTCCCCCTGTTTTGCAAGATCTTATGCCGATAGGTGCCTGGGAAGTAACAGCAAGAGGTAAATCGCTCAAAGTGTTTGGGTTGCCAGGGGCTTGGTGGGTGTCCAGCTAAAGCTTTTTGCTTCTCCAGGTCTGATTCCCTGGCCTTTGTGTCCCTGGGAGCTTAATCTCTGCCAGAGGAAAGCAGGTGTGCTCCACTCCTCCCGTGAACCTGAAGATGAGTTGTCCCAGACCCTTCTCAGTGATTGGAAACTTAGGTGGTGGAACTAACGGTTTCTTGTTACGAGACTTCCACAGACGACTCTCGTGTTGGGATCCATCCATGGTTTAGCAACATTAGTGGAAAACTTTTCTTGAACTGTTTTAAGTAATATTGACATAAATTTAGTTGTTATAAAACTTTTATGTTTAGACTTCATATTTTGTGTGGTCATTAAGAAGTACTCAACGAGGAGAGAAACACAATTGAGAGCCTGAATGATGGTCCTGTTTTGTATACAAGTTAATAAATTCAACAGAAATAACCAAAACACCATCATCTATTCTGGCCAGTCCTAACTAATGCCAGGCTTGTTGCATCTGGATGATAGATTAGATTTGCCTTAATAATATATTGCCTCTCTGCAGTAGTTTAGTTACATAGTTTTGGTCCCACAAGAAAAAGAGCATTTCAAAAAATAGACAACTCAAATTGCTCAAAGAAAGGAAACCTGCTGTTTGCCTTCAGTCATATGTGTAAGTATCCAGGGAACTAGATGGCAGCAATATTACATCGATAGGTTTTTGTAAGAAAAAATTATAAAGAAGTTACAGTTTAGTTTAGACATTTTAATAGGTGAAACACGAAGGCTTGACTAGTATTAATGCAGTGATACGTATGTTGCTGTTAAAATCATGGTGGTGTAAGTTTTAGAATTTCTAACAGTTTAAACTTATACTGCACTTACATCTACATCGTACTTGGTATATTTGTAATATTTGAAGTACAAAATTTGGAAACAACTAATGTTTTGGCTAGGTCACATTAACAAATTAAATTACTTGAAGGGATATTTAAGCACATTTATATAACTAGCTTTAGATCCCTGTTCAAATCGAATTTGAACTTTTCAACATTACTTAAAACTTTCATTTTCCTTGTTTTTTCCCAGATTTATGTTTCCCCCCTTTTAGGTTTTCTCCTTCTAATAGAGAACACTCTTGTATTAATGAATAGGAGATATATTAATATCAGCAAAATTATTATTGAATCATATAGTTTTAGTGTAGAAGGAATCTTAGAGAACAACTAGTATTACTCTCTCTTTTTCAATATATTAAGGGCCAGAGATGATTAAGTTAATGGCATGATGGAAAATTGTCTCTCAACTTATACCCCATTGGTCTTTTCATTGGTCACATTGCTGGGATAAGGAGGTGACTATCTGCAACTAATAATGGTTATAAAACAAAACAAGGGAGTATGCTTGAGAGTACTTGTTATTCAGATACTATTATATTAATGAGAAATTCTGTGACAATAAAACTTTTATTTAACTTGATATGGTAACTTAGTTTTTAAAGTGACTTCCAAAGTGAAACAAAATCAGTTACAAAATCCAGACATTTCCGATAATTTCAAAGCAATGTTGCTTTTGAATTCTGAGGTTTCCAAAACAATCGACTCAGAGATTTGAAAAACAAAACAGAACAGGTAGCTTGATAAACTTCTTGGAAAGTTTGAAGTAATTGCCATTTCTACTAGTTATTAGGTAAGAAATGAGATAGAGGCTTGAAACAGTGATGCTAGTGCATTTCATTTTGCAATAGTGTTTTAGTTGGAAAAATGGACATACCACTTTGCCTCCTGTTAAAAACAACTTGTTAAGACTAACTAGTACTACTGCTGAGTAGTAAATCTGTAACATCTGTTAGGAAATTCAACAAGTAGTAAAATCATTTATGATGGGATCCCACAGTTATCTTTAACTTCTTTAGATATCACGTTTAAAAAAAACAGGTAATTTGTCTTTAGGTTTTAAAGTTTTTATGGGTCTTTTAAGGTGCACTTAAATTATTGATTTTTCTAGGAAAGTTGATATATTTCTTAATTTTCAACACTATGTGAGTGGATTTAATTATACTTTGGTTTTGTGATAATTGAGATTACTCCTGGATTCTCTGTATCAATAATTATGAAGTGAGTCTGTCACCTGCAGACCTTAAACTTTTTGCAGGTTTAATTTGTCATTTAAGATATAAAAGAGGGAGAAGTTTGTTGTGGTTGAATTGAGACTGTATTGGGTAACAGGAGGAGAAAAGAAAGACTCAAGGATAGTTACTTGAAGTGGTGGGGTTACCTGCAATTTAAAAAATTTAAAGAAATTGGTTGTTAGAAAAGATCAGGTTCATCTTTCTCTCACCCCAAATATATTACTAGTGTTTAGGGTTACTTATTTAGACTCTTCTCAGAATGTGATTCTGAAGGAAAGCAGGGGATCTTACTCTTGTGGGAATGCTTTTCTCATGACTCCTTTTTCAGACATATATTAAGGCAACTATAGCTTGCACCGAATGCAGAAATTGGAATGTTGAATTATCCAGCCCTAATTTTTAAAGAACACTAGTTTTAGCAGTTCTTTTTTAATGTTTAAAACATTTTTAAATTGATAGTCTGTAAAATAAAACATGAGAATAAAGGATGGATACTATAATGTTTTGGATAGATATTCAAATAAGCTCTAATTTTTTTACATTTATTTGTTATTAATCCATCTGGTATAGAGAATGTCTGCTTTGTAGATAGAGAATCTGTAAATATTGAACAGAATTGTGTAGCACTGACTGAAGCCGTTTTAGAAGTGTTGTCTTTTAATTCAGGTTTATTAGGAGGGAATAGCTGCTTTTAATAGTGCAACCCATTTATATCATTGAATTTTGAGAAAACTGAGAATAATCAAACTGATTCTAGCACTAGCTCACCCTGCTGGTTGGCTAAAGTATTTCTCTTCTTTCCCCTCTTAAAACAAAACTAAACTAAACTAAACTAAAACACCAAACATAAAGATCACTTGAGACCTAGAAGGTAGAACACCAAGTTCAATTCTTGGTCTTTCTTCAGATAGCTGGAGTCTCCATGAAAAAGGTATATTATTATTCTCTGTAGGGCCTCAGTTGCTGTACTGTTTAATTTTTTCTTCGATCTGCTGAAGCTGAACTGTGAAGTTACTATCCTCTCTGAATTTACTGGGAACTCTTACGTGATTAGGAGGAGTTAGTATGTTTTTGTTCCTTTAAATTCAAGATAAAAGATCCTTTGACTACTGAGAGATGTTAGCAGTCCTGTGAGATAAACTTTCCAGGAGGAGAAAAGTCGAGGATTTCAAGAGGAGGAAGAGGAGAAAAATGCTAGGGTAGCAGCAACAGCAGTGCATACTTCTCTTGGATGAAGGAAAGCGAGACTGTATTAAGATAAGCGTTTCTAAGAGATTTCCCTTGTACCTCTACTAACGGTTGCCCTAACTCCTCTTCTGTCTGTAAGCTGTAGCCTTCCCATTTCATTTGGGATTTTTGGAACTGTGATTTTTGTAGGTAGCTTTGTTTAAAGTATGGATTGAGTGATTTGTTTCTTGAAATATGATTCTGTTAGTCTAAACTGTGATAGAAGTGAAGTTGGTTAGAGTGATAAACAATGTTTTAGGTATTAAGCTTTTTAGAATGTATATCATTCATTGAAATTGAAAATACAGTTTTCTTTTGTTTAATTGAAATATAGTTGATATACAATATTATTTTAGTTTCAGGTGTACAACTTAGTGATCAACATTTAAATACATATGGAATGATCACCAGGATAAGTCTGGTAACCATCAGACCCCATACAGAGTTATTATAATATTATTGACCATATTTCTTATGCTGTATATTATATTACCTCCCCATGACTTACTTATTTTAAAATTGGAAGTCTGTACCTCTTAATTCCTTTCACCTATTTTGCCCATGCCCCTCCCCATTCTGGCAACCACCCCGTTTGTTCTCTGTATCTATGGGAAAATACAGCTTTTAAAAGACTTTGTACAAAGTCAGGAAACTAAATATGTTGTGAGTCAAAAGGACAATTTCAAATTAAAAAGCACCTAATAAAGTGTTGGGATTAAAGTTCAGTTTACAAACCATATTTACCTGTATTATATCAGTTATTTATCTAATATTTATGAAGGTTGAACATTTTTATCCTTTCTTCCAGAGTATTTATCCTTTTACTTGAAAGCATAATATCTTTTCATCAGTTTCTTGAGGAAGATGTCAAACATAACTAGTATTTTCAAAACACCAATTACTGGGGAGGGGGATGGTTCCTAATTATTGTTGAATAGTTTGTGCAGGATGGGAGGATAAGGTTTAAAAAGTGTAAGCCGTGAAGTAAAACTGGTGGGGTTAAGATCTAGCTGTGTGAGCACTAGGCAAGTAGATTTAACAATAAGAAATCTTCATAGAGATTTAGGTTTATATTACATAATTCATGTAGTAAAGTCCTTAGCTTTCTGATATGTAATGAATGCTGAGTAAATGTTAGCTGTTAGAATAATAGTTATTATTATTATCATCATTGTTTAATTGTGTTTCCTACAGTAACGTGAAATTTTCACCTGTGAGTGATCTGAAGTTGTATACTTTTTCTAACGTTCCATTTTGAGGCCCATATCTACAAAGGAAGTAAGAGACAGTCATCAAATTGTGGCATCTCCAGTTCTAGCAGCTAAAGCTATAACCAGGGTCAATATTTCGGGAACACATTCTCTTTTATGGCTGCCAGCTAATGATGATGATGATAATAATACATTGGGAGTGAGTGCATTTGAGTGAAGGGCTTTCCCAACCCGTGGGTTGGTTTGCTTCGTTACAACATCCTCAGTTTCTTCACTCCCCTTTAAATTCTTGACCATGAGGATGGTGGTGACCGTTAGTAGAGAGAAGCGGGTGAGTGGCTATGTGTATTTGTATATAAAGTACACAGAAACCCCAGATGAGAGTGAGGAGTGGCTTCAGCAGAAGCTAGATTGAGGAGAAGAATGTTATCGTTTCATTACTTAGTCTGAGTCAGGGGATTTCCTCAAACAGCATTTCCTTTTGCTGTTTTCCTCTCTACACTTCTCTTTGTTTTGTATATATCTGTGCTGGTATAGTCTTAAACTTATTTCCCACTTTAAGTTTTTCTTGTACCACCTACCTTCCCCACCACAAACACAAATTTTAAACTTTAAAAGAAACTGTAAAAGGCAGTTAGTACTTTTAAGTTCACATGAGGAGGGGGTGTGAGTATGAAATATTAGAAGTTTAATATTTGTTGAAAAAATATTTTCAATTGTTTGGAAAAGGAAGTGGGAGGAAGTCACTGATAATCTTTTCACCATTATATAATCATTAGTATTAAAGGAAAGGGAGATGAGACTGACATTAATTAAGCATCTAGTATGTATTCCTTATAATTATGCTGTGATATATATATATTCCCATTTCATATGCAGGAAAACAAACTCAGACTTGGGTCACGTAGATAGTAAATAGTAGAGCAGCCAAGTTTCAACCTAGGCATATCTTGATTCTACAGATGAGACCTTTCTATTTTGCCTTCCTAGCCTTTCTTTCTGTATATCTACGTTTTTACCTTATACAGTTGTAAGTTTTGTCTCCTCCTTATGAAACGTAACATTATAGAAGCGTTTTTCTGCATACCCTTATTTCAAGTGGTGTCTTATTGCCCGCATTGTTTATTCATACCACCATATAAAGGTTCTTTGTCTTGGCTGCTGGACATTGATACAGTGATATTGGTCAAAATAGAAGCTGCTTATTTCTTTACTCAGTGACTAAGATGAAAAATAATTAATTAGAAAAAATACTCTAATATTTTAGAGTATTAAAATACTCATATTTTAATAATAAAAGTATTAATAAGAACTAATACTCTCTGGGATTAGAAATTCTACGAGTTTAATACTACTATCTATCCTTTCTGGTGAGACATTTAACTCAAAATGGATATATGTAAAATGTAGGTGACATTTTCAGTTTATAGCCATATGAAAACAGAAGTTAAAATATTTTTACGCTTTGAAATGTCTTAAGCTTCCTTGTTAAAAACCTTTAAAGTTGATATTAAAATTAAATAGGTACTTAAATCAACTGTTTAGTTATTATTGATAATTCTTAATGTAATAATCTTTAATATACAAAAAGAGAAAAGCTTAATATTGAATTTCTTACACTCTTATTGGGTGGAGGCCATATATTAAAAGATAATTTGTGGGACATTTATAAATCGCTTGTATAGGTCAGCACTGCCGAGTAGAAATCTGTTGAGCCACAATGTGATTTAAATATTTTCATAGCCACATTAAAAAATAAAAAGAAATAAGTAAAATTAATATTAACTTCATTTTATTTAACCTGGTATATCCAAAATATTATCATTTCAACATGTACACATTGAGATACTTGCCATTCTTTTTTTCACACCAAGTCTTCAAAATCCAGTGTGTATTACATACTTAAAGCATATCTCAGTTCAGACTAGCCAGACTTCAAGTGCTCATTAATCACAGATTGGACAGTGCAGATATAGACAGTAAGTTCTATACAAGTATGGAGAAAGGGTAAAGTAGAAATGGAACTGAGTCTTAAAGGATAGTTGAGAAAATAGTATGCTGGGGAAGAACATTCCCAGAAAGAAGTGATGGGAATTAAAGTAGGAGGCATTATTAGAAACCAGATAATAGAGTGCCTTGAATCCAGCTTAGGGAATTTGGTTTCTACGTGTGTGTGTGTGTGTGTGTGTGTGTGTGTGTGTTGGATAAATGCTGGAGGGTGTCTAATCCATGTCTTGCACATGAGCACTTGATGAATATTGAATTAACATTTAAGTGAATTAATATGAGGCAGAAAAAGAAAAATGCTGGCAGAATACTAACAAAGCCTTGTGGGTCTCATAAGGGGAAAGAGTTGCGTTTAGGGAATATTGGTGTTCTGTGATTAGAAATATGATAGAGAATGATGAAAAAGGATGAGAATTGAGAAAAGCTTTATAGATTTTACCATTATTGGTGACTTGTTGTTACATGTTTTATTTATATATAATTTACATATATTGAAGTGCACAACGTTTATATGAGTACAACTCAGTGAAATGCCACAAATAAATATACCCAGGTAACTTCAACCCAGATCAAGATACATAACATTTTCTTCACTGAAAAAGGTGCCTTGTGCCCCTTCTTATTAATTCTTTCTCAAAGAAGTAAACATATTCTGATCTCCATCATCTTAAATAGTTTTGGCTTATTCTTGAACTTGCTAATGGCATATTTGCCCTTTCCAAGGGTAGTGAGAGTTGATGCCTGAATCTGTCTCTTTCTTTTCTATCATTGGCATTGTTGGATGAATTTGGAGGTAAATCAGATGATAAGTAGTTGGTACTGTGGCCCTGCTTTTTTTTTCCAGTGTGATATATACCAACATCAGAGAGATATTTCTTAGTTTTCATTAATAGTAACTTTTTAGAGGTTAGTTTTAATGACCAGAAAATTTGTTCAGAATGCAGGGGTTTGAATTACTTCCATAGATACCATAGTTGTCTGGCTTGCTTTCATTACAGTATTCTCTAGGCATATAGCCAAGAAGTAGGTAGAAGAGATCTTGGATTGCCTCCTTATATAGCTGCTTTTTGGAACGTCTTTATTAAGTAGCTTCTAGGCATTATGTAAGTTAGCTTTCAGGCATTTCAGATTACTTAATAAGGTATTTGAGTATTTCTGATTGTGATTGTAGGGGGAGGAATAAATTGGTGCACTTTTGTTTACAGGTAAGTATCCACTCTCAACCAGAAAGATTTTGCCATTTATGTGTAAAGAATGAGAATGCTCCCTTAAGGACAGTTGCACAAAAGTTTGAATGGTTAAAATCCATGAAGGACACTTTGTAAATGGATCTGCAATGGAATTATTGATCATGATTTTTTTCTTGTAGTGCTTGAGTCATTTTTTTCCAAATGGGATTAATGGTTACAGCATTGTTTTTCATAACTATTGAGCACTGGAAGCCTTATTGTAGTGTAACAATTGGTGCTTTTGGGAGAAAGATTTTTTTCTGAAATATGTATCACTTACAATAAAGTTGTTAAAAGTACATAACAATGAAAATATGTATCATCACATTCCAGTATGCCAAGTTTTGAGGAATATGTTTTGTAAATTGTGCAGAAGTGGACATGAAAATACTTTCTAATTAATGTTTGAATTGTGAATGTTTTTGAGCTTATGAATGAAAGTATTTATATGAAGTTTTGTTTTTTGGAATTTGTACCAAGTTTGCTTAATATACTCTTGCTCCAAGAATTTTAATTGTTGTCTTGAAGAAATAAAACCTCATCTGTGAACTTTTATTATGTAGGTTTTGTATTTGTGAAGTATAGAAGGCCAAAGTAAAATTGATTAGATTAGACATTGAAAAAGTTTATTATCTATAAAATATTAAGACTTTATATAATAGCTTTTTTGGGCTAGAGTTAGAATATTACAAACAAAACAATTAGCATGTTATTATAGCTTTAAGACCTGACTTCTGTGTGTAGAAAAAAAAATATTTAAGGGTATGTTCTATGTTTTTGTGTTGTTTTGAAAAAATGAATGTTATATTTGAATTTTGTTTTGGGAGATTTAATTTTTTTGTATTCAGAAAACCTTGTTTCCATGGTTGTATTTCTCCCAACCTTCACTTATTTTAACTGGGTTAATTATTATACACAATTCATTTAGTACCACACTAGGGTAAGACTGCAGATACATAGAGCAAATGATGTGGTTCCTGCTCCAAAGAGGTCATTATCTAAGATACAACTTAAAGAGTGCTTAATAATGAAATATTTGAATTACTGGACTGACACAAAATCATATGAACAGTATACAGTAAGACTGGAAAAGATTCTTGGGAAAAATACTTTTTAATCTAGATTTTGAAGAAGTGTTATGTAAAGATTGGTGGAGAGGGTAGGGAGTATCAGCTAGGGGGAGGGTATGTTAAAAAGTACAGAGATGGATCTTGTGGAATACAAGCATTTTCCTTGTTTGAAGTAGCATCTATTTTAAATGAATGTAATGAAAAATAAAGCTTATAAAGTTGTGGCCTGAGCTGGAGGAATCTAAAAAAGTTTGGATTAGAAATAAGGAATTCTACTAAAGGCCATTGAACAGAAATACATGAAGGAAAATGAGAAAGATCAGCAGCCAGATATAACATGATTAGAGAAGCGATTGAAGTGAGTAAGGTCAGTTAGAGGTTATCAGCTTGGTGAATGGCGGGGAGGGTATATTAGGAATAAGAACGGGTAGTTTTAAAATAAAACGGGCGAAAAATGTGGCTTCTAAGTTTGTAGTGCAAAGATAAAATAAGAATGGAACCATTTTATTATCTTCTGGTATTGAAAATAAACTTACTTGGAGACACAGTTTGCAAGTAAGTTATTAATACCGATTGAGGTATTATTGTACATTTGCCTTATCCTATAAAAAAAAACCTACGAGCTTTTTAAAAAACCTTTGATTTGAAAACTAAGTAAAACCCAAGAAAGTTTTGCTATAGTGGTATTTTCTGAATTGCTAGTACTTTCAACTAAAAAACTATTTGAGATGAATAGTAAGAAGAGCTTGTAATTGTATTGCTGTGTTTGGACTTATAATAGTACATTTAAGCCACGGCTTAAGAGACATTCTAATTGGTATGGGAGTTGGTATGAAAACAAAAGATAACAAAAATTAATACCTGGACTACCAGTGTTTAAATTTTAAAAAAATAGATATTGTTTTAAAAATTGGGGACAGTTGAGAACACACTGCTTTTATGAGGGGGATCCCTAAAATGTAGTTCCCTCTGGGATATTTAAGATGTAATATGTTTGTCTTTACTGGAGTTTTTAAGAGTTCTTAAATTGAATGTATATATACTGTTATCTTACAATGAATACCATTATTCTTAAAATGGAATTAGAAAATATGAAAAAATTATAAAAGTAATATAATTTTAAAAGTATTTTTCTGCCTTTTTTAGAGTTAGTAAATAGAACAGAGTTTAGGAGTTAATAGAGTCTTGGAGTTTTAAGACAGTATGTTAGTCTTATAACAAGCTTATATTTTAACCACTCTCACAGTTAGTATAGACTTAACTTTGGTTAGTAAAGAAGTTAGTGCGGTTTCTGGCACCATGGTAAAATAGGGAGGTACGTTTGACTCCATCCAAGTTACCTGTGGAAGCAAATCAGCTAAAGCAGAAGAGAATAGGTTGCCCCCTACCATGGGTGGGAAAAAGATTTCATCCACCTCTCTGAAATTTGGGGTTTCTATGTAGATAGAGTGGGTGAGAATAGATGACAGCAGAACAATCTACTGTTCCTTGATTATTGGATGAACTGGTGGTTTGGGAATAGGAAGCTTGCTTGAAAGCCCTGCCCTAACCTCTTTCTTAAATAGTTCCCTATTTATACTTTTTTGTGGCTGCAAACTTACTGGAAATAGACCTATCCTCACCTGTGTTCGCTGCCATGGGTCTCTGCACGCTGAAAAGCCATGAAAAATCACTGCATAAATAAGGAGAGGCAACAGTTTAAATGGGTTGGAAACTAGGAAACCAAATTGACTATTCCATATATATTGATCCAACTGAAACAGCTCATACAGTAAAGGAGGAGATAGAGGTAACCGTCAGCGGCTGTGGTGGAAACAAAAGTCTTATGCAGTGAAACTGAATGTCTTAATGGTGGCATTGCCATTAACAGTGATACAAATGGCTTCCTAAGTAGGTGTCCTTTGGTGTGACGTTGCTCGCCTAATCATCTCCTGGTTTATCTCATTTTCCAAGCCTTATTCACCAACTTTCCTGTCAAATTTGATTACCCAGTACCCTTCTAACAGCTTTTTCTTAAATTAATTGGAATTGATTTCTTTCCCACTCTCCTCCCCTTTTACAAATTGAATTAAAAATTCTTGATATGTGGTTTTATAAAAGTTTTATCTAAGTAAAAATAACAAATGTTTGAAATAAAGAAATGGCAAAAATGATAACTAAAACTTGCAAGTTTCATTCATATCAAGCAAAGGCTAAAACTTTTCTAGGCCAAAACCTTTGAATGAGAAAAAGGAATTTTTTAATTAGTAAAAAATTACGACCACTAAGCAATATTAGGCTTGAGCTTTTGTGTGATGAACTCAGAGCACTGAAACATATGAAGTAGAGTTTCTTTAGAGAAATTGGTAACATCAGTCTTTTCAGGAGACTAACTCTCAGATTTTAATAGATCAAGTAAACAAAAAGGCTATAAAGATTTGAATAACAATATGCTTTATTTAATAGGTGTATGTCAAACTTTGTTCCCAATAAAGAAATACACATTTTTTTTTCCAATTTATGTGAATTAAAAAATTTTTTTTAAATGTCTTGGGCTTGAGAATTTGAAATTTTAATAAGAGAAATTATATAGGTCAATATTTTTTGACTACAGTATAGAAAAGCTAGATGTTAAAGCCAAAATGATCGTAACTACTTGGACGATTAAAACTCTGTATCCTACTGGAACTTGAGCCTAAATTTCGTACTATTTAAAAAGGAACAACAGTGAAGACATGACACATCAAAACTGATGAAATGAATATCTTTTTAAACATGGTGGATTAAATAACCATTTTCTTTGATATCAAACCCCTACTAGAATTATAGTAATTTTTTTTTTAATCATAGGCTGTCAAGGACAAAGAAAACTGGAAATTTGATCACAGAAGTAAAACTTTGGAAGCTGGAAAGCAACAACTTCGTAGCTCTACTTTCTACTCAACTTTCTACTTTCAGTGGGGAAGGCCTAGAGTGGTCTACAATTATGCTGTTGAACCCTGGGGTACTTCAGGAATTTAGTGGCTACAGGTTCCTTGAAAGAATTGTCTAAGAGTTAATAACAAGTTAACAACACTCATGGTGCCAAGAAACTTTATCGAAGTTTCTTTTCTGATATTCAAAGGGAAAACCTCTGTGCTTGAACAGTAGGCAAGCTCAGGTTAAGGGTGTCTGTCATACTCAAAAACAGAGAATTGAGTAGAAATTTACATGTTGAACTGGGAATCATCCACAGTCTCTTTTCTCCTCCTAGTTCTGAGAATACTAAGTATCAGACTTCTTCCCCCAGATGTGAGATTGGAAGATTCATCCTGCTGTAGCAAACTGATTGTCAGGAAAAAAGACCAACAGATAATAATAGATAAGGATCCACTAGGGAAATCATCAGGCTGATCATCTCACACTGACACCTACCCATTAACACAGAACTTCAAGGCAACTTTTTAAAAAAAAGATTCTTTACCATTATAGTTTATCACAAGATACTGGATATAGTTCCTCATGCTACACAGTAAGACCCTGTTGTTTATCCATTCCATACACAGCAGCCTGCCTCTGCCAATGCCAAACTCCCAGTCTATCCCTCCCCTGACCCCAGCCGCAACCCATAAGTTTGTTTTCTGTGTTTATGGCACTGTTTGTATTTTGTAAATAAGTTCATTTGTATCATATTTTAGATTCCCCATATAAGTGATGTCATATGGTATTTGTCCTTCTCTGATTTACTTCACTTAGTATGATAATCTCTAGGTTCATCAACTAGACAACTTTTAGGTGTTTCATTTTAAAATATGAGATTAAGGATCATTAAACATTTTAGGATAACCACAATAAGAAAGAGAAGAAGGAAACAGAAACTTTCTATTAAGTTTTAAAACTTTCTATTTAAGGTTTAAAAGAAAACTTTAAAAAGTTACTGATATCTTTGCAAGTAAGGGGATAATTGTATCTTTGAAATAAGAAAGGATGCTATAAAAAAGCAGTCCTCAGAAAAAAAAGACAATCTCTTTCTTAGACACATAGAATATGGAATACTTAATAGAAGAGTTAGAAATTTAGGATGTTAAATTTCTAGTTGAAGTTTAGAAGATAAAATTGAGAATATCTTCCACAAAGTAAGACAAAAGAGATGTAAAGTAGGAGAAGATAAAATTAGAGGATCACTCTTGGCAAGTTCAACATGTGAAAAATCAGAATTACAGAATGGGAGGAAATGGATGGAAGCAATTACTTTTAAATAATTGAACAAAAATCTTGAGTTTCCACATGAAAAGGACTCATAGCATGCACAGCATGGTGACTGGAAAAAAAAAGAACCATATCAAAGTACATCATGATGGAATTTCAGACACCAGAAATAAAGGGAAGATCCTGAAAGCTTTTGGTTATGGAGCATATAAAAGATTAGGAATCAGTAACATTGGATTATTATTAATATTAATATTATTAATATTATTTCAATCAATAATGAAATAATGCCTCAGAATCCTGAAGGAAAGTTATTTCCAGACTACTAATTCTGTACCTTCCCAAGCTGTCAAATGTGGGAGTAGGCTAAAAGTATGAAACATGAGGTGGTTAGAATATTTACTTCAAATGTACTGTATCTCAGGAAGTTAGTAGAGTACATGGGCTCTATCGGAACGATTGGGTAAATCAAAAAAAGGAGGGATCCAGGAAACAGGATTTAGTACAGGAGAAAATGATGATTGTGCAGGGAGATGCAAGGAATGTGGCTGTGCAGCAGGTCTGAAGAATAATCAGTTCCTGAGGAGGACAAAGGGATCTAGATGGTATGTCTTCTGAAAATACACACACAAGATATAGAAAGGATTTTTGTGACTTTATTCGTAAGGGATATTTATCTGTAGTTTTATTTTCGTGTGTTTGAGAAGGATTGGTGTCAATTCTTTAAACGTTTGGTTTAAAGGTAGATTTTACCAGAGAAGCCATCTAGTCCTGGCTTTCCTTGTGGGGAGTTTTTTCATTACTTACTCAATCTCTTGTTATCAATCTATTCAAGATTTCCTGTGTCTTTTTTTTTTTTTTTTTTTTTTTTTTTTTGCGGTACGAGGGCCTCGCACTGTCATGGCCTCTCCCGTTGCGGAGCACAGGCTCCGGACGCGCAGGCTCAGCGGCCATGGCTCAGGGGCCCAGCTGCTCCACGGCACGTGGGATCTTCCCGGACAGCTGCACGAACCTGTGTCCCCTGCATCGGCAGGCGGACTCTCAACCACTGCCCCACCAGGGAAGCCCTCCTGTGTCTTCTTGAATCAGTTCTGGTAGTTTGGTTTTTTTCCTAGGAGTTTGTCCATTTCTTTTAGATTTCTTAATTCGTTGCCATTCAGTTGTACGCTTCCCTTATAATTTTTTGTTTCCTATTATAAAGCCAGTATTAAAACCGTTTTCATTCATGATTGTAATACACCTTGAGATATTTTAGGTTTGGTTCCAGACCACCACAATAAAGTGAGTCACATGAACTTTTTGGTTTCCCAGTGCATATAAAAGTTATGTTTACACTATTCTGAAGTCCATTAAGTGTGCAACAGCATTGTGTCTTAAAAACAGTGTCCATACTTTAGTTTAAAAAAACTCTATTATTAAAAAATGCTGACCATCATCTGAGGCTTCATCAAGTTGTAATCTTTTTGCTGGTGGAGGGTCTTGCCTCAGTGTGGACGACTGCTGACTGATCAGGGTGGTGGATGCTGAAGGTTGGGGTGACTGTGACAACTCTTAAAACAAGACAACGGTGAAGCTTGACGCATCGATTTACTCTCCCTCTCACTTGAACACTTAGAGGCCACTGTAGGGTTATTAATTGGCCTAATTTCAATATTGTTGTGCCTTAGGGAATAGGGAGACCTGAGAAGAGGGAGAGAGGTGGGAGAACAATCAGTCAGTGGAGCTGTCAGGACACACAATATTTATTAAGTTCACCATCTTATGTGAGCATGGTTTGTGGTGCCCCCAAACAGTTACAATAGTAACATAAAGATGACTGATCACTGATCACCATAACAAATGTAATAATGAAAAAGTTTGAAATGTTGTAAGAATTACCAAAATGTGACACACAGACACAAAGTGAGTAAATGCTATTAAAAAAATGGTGCTGATAGACTTGCTTGATGCAGGGTCACACAAACCTTCAGTTTGTTAAAAAAAAAAAACACTAACTGCGAAGCTCAATAAAACAAGGTATGCTTGTAATTTGTCTTTTTTTTTTTTTGGTCAGTAGCTAGCTGAAGGTTTGTCAATTTTGTTGATATTTTCAAAGAACCAATTTTTGGTTTCATTGATTTTTCTTTATTTTTTAAAAAAATTCTGTTTCATTTCTGCTGTAATCTTTATTATTTCCTTCCTTCTGTCTGCTTTGGGTTTAATTTGCTCTTTTTCTGCTTCCTTAGGATGGATGGTTAGGTTATTGATTTGATATCTTTTAAAGTAGGCATATATAGCTATAAATTTCCCTTTAAACACTGCTTCCACTTCATCCCACCAGTTTTACTGTGTTGTGTTTTTTTCATCTCAACATATTTTATAATTTCTCATGTGATTTCTTCTTTGATCTAATGAATATTTAGGAGTTTATTGCTTAATTTCCACATATTTGTTACTTTTCCAAATTTTCTTCTGTTTTTAATGTCGAGTTTCATTCCATTATGGTTGGAGAACATACTTCATATGATTTGATTTCTTTTAAATGTGTTGAGACTTGTTTTATGGCTTAACGTATGGTCTATATTGGAGAATTACCCATGTGCACTTGAGAAGAAAGTGTGTTCTGCTCTCCTTGAGTATTCTGTAGCTATCTGTTAGGTCTAGTTAGTTTGTAGTGTTCAAGTCTTTTATTTTCTTGTTGATCTTCTGTCTGGTTCTATCCGTTATTGAAAGTGAGGCATATAAGTCTCCAACTATGTTTGTTTTTGTCTGTTTCTCCTTTCAATTCTGTAAGCTTCTGCTTCATATATTTTGAGGCATTGTTGTTAGGGATATATATGTTTATATAGTTCATCCATAATTTTTAATGAATTGACCCTTTTATTATAAAATGTCCTTCTTTGTTTCTAGTAATGATTTTTTTCTTAATATCTTATATCTGATAAGAATATAGCCACTCTAGCTGTCTTTTGGTTATTGTTTGCATTGTACATCTTTTTCTATCCTTTCACTTTAAATTTACTTGACTCTAAAGTGTCTTTGAATCTGAAGTATGTCTCTTGTAAGCAGCATATAGTTGGATTGTGTTCTTTTACGCATTCTGCCAAATTTCTGCTTTTTGACTGGAATGCCCAATTAATTTGCATTTAATATAATTACTGATAAGGTAGATTTTATGTCTTCCCTTTTGCTGTTTCCTATATGTCTTAAGATTTTTTCTGTTGTTGTTCCTTTATTCCTCTATTATTGTCTTCCTTTGTGCTATTATTGTCATGCAAATTGTCTTTCTATGTCTTTTAAATCCAATAGGAGAAAAAAAGAGTCACAGATTTTTAAATGACAGTGTCTTTTTTTTGTTTGTTTGTTTGTTTTTGTGGTACGCGGGCCTCTCATTGTTGTGGCCGCTCCCGCTGCGGAGCACAGGCTCCGGACGCGCAGGCTCAGCGGCCATGGCTCACGTGCCTAGCCGCTCTGCGGCACGTGGGATCTTTCCGGACCGGGGCACGAACCCGTGTCCCCTGCATCAGCAGGCGGACTCTCAACCACTGTGCCACCAGGGAAGCCCTACAGTGTCTTTTATGTTTACTTATCAGGTTACCTTTACATGCCCTTTAATTCTTCAGGCATACTCAAGTTACTGACTACTGTCCTTTGATTTCAGCCTGAAGGACATCCTTTAATATTTCTTGTACAGCAGGTCTGCTAGCAGACAGTTCTCTCATTTTTTTATCTGTTCAATGTCTTAATTTCTCTTTCATTTTGGGAAAGTAGTTACAGAATTATTGGTTGACAGTCTTATTTTTTTCAGTACTTTGAATATGTCTTACCATTGTCTTCTAGCTTTCATGGTTTCTGACATGAAATTAGCTGTTAATTTTATTGAGTATTTGTATATGACAAGTTGCTTATCTCTTGGCTTCTTTCAGGATTCTCTCCTTGTTTTTTGAGAGATTGATTATGAAGTATCTAGGTGTGAATCTTTTTGAGTTTGTCCTACTTGTGATTCCTTGAGCTTTTGGGGAGTTTAGATTAATGTTTTTCATTAAATATGGAGTAATTTCAGCCATTATTTATTCAGATATTACTTCTTCCCCTCTTTCTCCTCTCTTTTGGGACTCCCATTCTGTATTGGTGTTCTTAATGATGTCCTTCAGGAATATTAGGCACACTGTTTTGTTTTTTCCTTTTCTTTCTGCTCCTCAGAGTGGATAATCTCAATTGGTGTATCTTCAGATTCACTGATTCTTTCTTCTGTCTGCTCACATCTGCTACTAAAACCTTGTAGTGAATTTTTCATTTTCATTCTTGTACTTTTCAGCTTCAGAATTTCAGTTTTGTCCTTCATGATTTCTCTCTCTTTTTTTTTTTTTATCAATATCAAGAACTATACACATTTTATTTTCTACAGACCTGAATTTGACTTTTTAAAGTTAAATTTACACACATTTACATGCACAAACTCTCTGTATATTTTTAACAAATGTATATACATTTATAGCCTACATTCCTATAAAGATGCAGAGTTTTTCTATCACCTCAAAAATCTTCTTGTGTTGATATTTTCTGCTTGTGAGACATCCATACTTTCCTAAGTTCCTTTGACATGGATTTCCTTTAGGTCTTAGAACATATTAAAGCTGATTTATAACTTTGTTCACTAAGTCCAATGTCTGAGTTTCTTCAGAGACAGTTTCTTTTGACTGCCCTTTTTTTTTAATGTGTATGAGCCATACTTTTTTTTTTATTGTTTTGTCATTTTTTTGTTGAAAACTGCATTTTAAATAATGTGGCAGCTCTGATGATTAGATATTCTCCCCTCCCCAGCATTTGTTGTTGTTATTGTTTGTTGTTGTTTGTTTAGTGATTTTTCAGAACTAATTCTGTAAAATATGTAGTCTTTGCTATGTATGGCCACTGAAGTCTCTCTACTCAGTTAGCTTAGTGGTCAGCCAATAATTGGACAGTGATTTCCTTAAACGCCTGGGACCAGTAAGTCTCCTAGTATTTGTTGAGAGGCTCTGTGTGTGTGTGTGTTGGGGAACACCTTCAGCACTCAGCCAGTAAATTTGTAACTTTGCCTTACCCTTCATTTCCTGTTTGTGCAGAACTTCCAGGTTAGCCGGAGGTGAGCACTTAGGACCTTCTCAGGCCTTTCCTGAGTATGTGTACAACCTAGAGCATGTGTGCAGCTCTGGGCACACATTTGACCATCTAGATTCTCAGGAATATATTGGAGCTTTTCTAAGCCCCAATTTTTCTTTTTTTTTTCTTTTTTTTGTGGTACGCAGGCCTCTCACTGTTATGGCCTCTCCCGTTGCGGAGCACAGGCTCTGGACGCACAGGCTCAGCGGCCATGGCTCACAGGCCCAGACACTCTGTGGCATGTGGGATCCTCCCAGACCGGGGCACAAACCCATTTCCCCTGCATTGGCAGGCGGACTCTCAACCACTGCGCCACCAGGGAAGCCCCCAGTTTTTCTTTTTAAGCTTTTTGGTTAGTCTATTGTTGGTCTTATCTGTTATCCACTGCCTCAGTCAGCTGTAACATGATACAGTTTTTTCCAGTCGTTTTTGACAAATGCCCTTGGGGAAAGGCTTTTTTTTGCACTGAGTGCCCTCTTAGGTCAAATTTAAGATAGCTTTGGGAGTGGTGTCTTCCAGGAAACCACCAGACATGTCAAATAATGACAGCCCTCTGAGAATGCAGTAGTGAAGGAGCTCTTACCCTCTTCTGCCCCCCTCAGGTAACTGCCAGGCTGCTGGTTTTCACCAGGCCTGTGGACTGTTGGCTTTCAAGTCTACTGTGGCACTAGGGTGGGAGGATGGGAATAGGGCAAAATAAATGCCACAGAGTTTGCTGGTCTCATCAAGATTCAGCCATCTTTCTTGAATAAACTCTCCCCAGATTGCTGCAAGTCTTTGGTTAATTTCTAGAGTTCGGAAAACGTTGACTCTGTTTTTGTCAGTGTTCTTGTTGGTTTTATGGAGATGATTTTTGAATCTCCTTATTTTGGTATTTTTGCTGGTGTCTTACCATTGAGTTTTCCAAATTATTTTATATATATAATTTTATTTTAACACACTAGTCATTTTAAAAAATATTTATTTATTTTTAGCTGCGTCAGGTCTTAGTTGCGGTATGCAGGATCTCTGTTGCAGCATGTGGGATCCTCTGCTGCAGCATGTGGGCTCCTTGTTGCAGTGCGTGGGCTTCTCTCCATTTGTGGTACATAGGCTCAGTAGTTGTGGCACTCAGCCTCTCTAGTTGTGGCCCACATGCTCAGTAGTTGCGACGCGCGGGTTTAGTTGCCCTGCGGCATGTGGGATCTTAGTTCCCCAACCACGGATCAAACCCATGTCCCCTTCATTGGAAAGGCGAGTTCTTAACCACTGGACCACCAGGGAAGTCCCCAAAGTTATTTCATGTTTTAGATATGAGTCTTTTGTCAGGTATGTAGTTTGCACACATTTTCTCCAAATTTGTCACTTGCTTTTTAATCCTCTTCACAGGATCTCTCACAGAGTAGAAAATTTTCATTTTAATCAAGTCCAGTTTATCAGATTTTTTCTTCTAAGGATCATGCATTTGTTATTTCTAAGAATACTTTTCTGTCTTTAGAGCCTGATGATTTTTTTCTATCTTCTACCAGATTAATAATATTACATTTTTCATGTATACCTATAATCCACTTTGAATTAATATTGGTATAGAATGTCAGATTTAAGTCAGTGTTTTGTTTTGTTTTTTCTCTCCACATATATCCAGTTGCTCTTGTACAATTTTTTCTCCATTGAATTGCTTTTGCACTTTCAAAAAATCTATTAGCCATCTTCCTGTAGGGCTATGGAATAATTTGGGGAGGTTACAGAGGGATATAAGAGGGTAAGTCATTTTCTTACACTGGAAATAATCAGATGCAAAATGAAAAATCAAGATATAACTGTATTGTTTAGAAATTGGTGGGGGGGGACTTACTGCTGTTTTTCATAACATGCTTTATTTGATTTTTAAAATATGTATTTGTATAACTTTGATTAAAATAAAAACAAAATACTATAGGATAATGCTAGTGCCTTATTTACGGAAAAATTCAAAGCCTTAAATGTCTGTGCTTTTAGTTTTGAAACATTTTTACTGTGGAAAAAATGCTCAGAATAATGCATGGAAAAAATGTCCAACTTAAGTATTCAAAAGTACATACCTGCTTAGTCACCCACTGTCAAAAATGAAAACATTGCCAGATCCTCCACTCTGCTTCTTCCCAAACCTCTTCTTCTCTGTTAGGGTATTACCATCCTACATTTTCTGGTACTAACTTTTTTGCTTTATATTTTTACTATTAAAAAACATATTTTTGAAATGTTTTCTGTTAATGAAATTTATGTAAATGGGTCCTGGCTTTTCCAGTTTTGTTTATGAGCTTTAGTTCTATTGTTGCATATAACTGTAATTCATTCACTTCTATTGCTGTACAGTATATGAATAGTCCACGGTTTATTCATTCTATTTTTGATGGAAATTTGAGTTATTTCCATTTTTAGGCTTCTGTAAATAATGCTATGCATTAACTTGTACGTGTCTCATAGTACACACATGCACATGTGTATATTTAGTAAATACCTAAGAGTTTAATAGCTTGGTTTTAGAGTGTATTTATGTTTAATTTCAGAAGACATTCAACATTTGTTTCCCAAAGTGTTTGTAGCAATTTATAGTCATCAACAGAGTTCCTTTTGCACTTCATCTTCTCCAACACTTTATATTGTTAATCTTTAATTTTAGCCATACTAGAGGGTGTGTAGTGCTGTCTCATAGTGGTTTTATTTTCCATTTCCCTGATTGCAAATGTGATTGAATACCTTTTATTACGTTTATTGAGCAGGTTTTGTAAATATTTTGTGTATTTGAAAAAGAATGTGTATTCTGCAGTTTTGGGGTGCAGTATTTACATGTGTCTGTTAAGTCAGGGGTCCCCAATCTCCAGGCTGTGGACCAGTATTGGTCCACAGCCTGTTAGGAACCAGGCTGACCAGCAGGAGGTGAGTGGCCAGCGAGTGAGGGAAGCTTCATCTGCGGCTCCCCATGGCTCACATTACCACCTGAACCCTTCCTCCCCCCACCCACCGCCACCCCTGCCCCCCGGTCCGTGGAAAAATTGTCTTCCATGAAACTGGTCCCTGGTGCCAAAAAGGTTGCGGACTGCTGTGTTAAGTCAGTTTTGTTAATCATGTTGTTCAAAACTTCTGCATCCGCACCAGCTTAACTTCTGCATGCTTGTTCAATTAGGGAGGTATGTTAAAATCTGCTGCTGCCATTATGGATTTGTCTTTCTTGTGTTGCTGTCGATTTTTGGTTTACATATTGGAATCCATATTACTAGGGGCACACAAATTTAGAATGGTTTCATGTTTCTGATGAGTTGAACCGCTTATCATTATTGATTCTTTTTATCTTTGGTAATGCTTTTTTGCTTTGAAATCTACGTTTATTGATAATAACATAGCTACACAAGCCTTCTTATTGTTAGTGTTTGTGTGGTTCATTTTCTCCCCCCAACCATTTATTTTAAATTTTTCTGCGCCTTTATGTTTTAGAAGTATTTCATGTATACACCATATCATTGTTGTTTTACTTTCAGTCCCATCTAACACTCTTAGTCTTTTAATTATAACATAAAATTTATTTAGATTTCATAATATTACTGGTTATTGGGACTTAAGTGAGTGATCTTATTATGTGCTTTCTATTTATTAGGACTGTTGTATTCTTTTTCTCACTTTTCTTGCCGTCTTTTGGATTAACTATTTTTATTACTTCTCCCCTTCCCCCGTCTTTTTTTTTTTTTTTTTTTTTTTTTGCGGTACGCGGGCCTCTCACTGCTGTGGCCTCTCCCGTTGCGGAGCACAGGCTCCGGACGCGCACGCCCAGCGGCCATGGCTCACGGGCCCAGCCGCTCCGTGGCATGTGGGATCCTCCCGGACCAGGGCACGAACCCGTTTCTCCTGCATCGGCAGGCGGACTCTCAACTACTGTGCCACCAGGGAAGCCCCCCATCTTTTTTTTTAACTGTTGGTTTTGTCTGCTAGCCACAAGTATCTTTTTGTTTATTTGAAAATATCTTTTTTTCATTTTTGAAGAATAGTATCACTGGATATAGAAGATGTTCCAGTATCCACTTTTTTCTGGTGATAAGTCAACCATTACTTGTATTGTCATTTCCCATATATAACCAATCACTTTTCTCTGGCTGTACTCGAGGTTTTCTCGTTGGCCTTTAGTAGCTTGACTATGATGTATATGTAGAAATGGTTCTTTGTGTTTATCCTGTTGGGTTTGTTGAGATTTTTGTATGTATAAGTTAATGTTTTCTACCACATTTGAGATTTTTTTTCCATTATTTCTTCAGCAAAAATTATTTTGTACCTTCTTTACTCTTCTCGCATTCCGTTACATCTTATTGTACATATGTGTTGAGTTGGGTGTCATCTATTTTGGACTGCCTGATATTGTCCTACTGGTCTCTGAGACTCTTAATTTTTCTTCAGTCGTTTTACTTTCTTTTTTTTTGGATTGGACAGTTTTATTGCCCTGTCTTCTAGCTCATGAGTGCTTTCTTCTGCCATCTCTAATCACCTCCTTTGGGTGAATTTTTATGTCATTTATTTTATTTATCAGCTTTTTCTTTGTTATAGTTTCTGTCAACTCTTTGAATGTATTTTCTTTTAATTCTCATAACATACTTTAACATAGTTGCTTGGAATTCTTTATATGCTAACTCCTATATTCAGGGTACTCAGAATTATATCTACTGACACCCCTTTTTTCCTGAGTATGGATCACTGTTTCCTGTTTCTTTGCATATCATGAAGTTTTTGCTTGAAAACTGGACATTATGAATATATTTTAGTGACTGGACTCTTTTAATGTTCTTCTGAGAATTCTTGTGTGAAGTTTATAGTCAGATTTTGAAGCTTGATTGTGGTTTACATGTTTCTAGAGATTCCACTAATTCCCAGCTGTTCTGCTGGGCTTGGATTCTGTCCTCTGACACTTCAACCTTGTAGGGCTTCAGCTTCCTGCTGCCTAAACTGTACACAGTTGAATGTACCCTGTCGAAACAGCATCAAACTTACAGTAAAGCTCTGTTTTTCAAGTGTAGCTTTCTCTCTGGCCTCTGTCAACTTTTCCCCCTCAACTCCTTCAGTTTTCCTCTGTGCATACATAGTTTATTAGTCATCCAGTGATTTGGGCTAAGTTTACCCTGAGAATTTTTGTTATATTCCTTTTTTGTTTCTCTCACTACCATGCTTTCTCCATTTAAATTTACAACTGCTTTTCCATGCCTCAGTTCTGAGCCCTTTGGTGATGTTATCTTTCTCCAGAGATAATTTTTGTTTGTTCGTGCCACACCTGAGGTCTCCAGCAGTCTGGGTTTACCTTAATTAAATTTTAAGGATTGAGATTTTTATTTGGCCACCTAGATGTGTTCAGGTGGGGCTGCAGTGCATGTAAGAACTTTTTTTTTTTACTTCTGGTTCACTACAGTTTAATCCTTTAGGTTCTCAACTCAAATACTGGGTAACATTTAGTATAGTACTCAACAGTTCTGAACCTTGCAATCTCCATTTGATCCCCCTAGCTCTACAACAATGTCAGAAATAATGATCAGTTTCTCAGCTGAATCAGGTGGATTGGCAAATAACCCAAAGGTAAAAGCATCCTCAGGTGCTGGGTTTCTATCTATAGGTCTCCATCTTGTCTTGGATCTTGGCCTGGTCATTCTTCTCTGTTGTGTTAACTTTTTGATGCCATCAAATTGACGGTTTTTAATATCTTGCTCAGTTTTTCTAGTAGGTCTCGGTGGGTTGATAAATATTACCTCTTCTGCTATTATTGCAGTTATTTGAATTGACATGTTTGAATCAATGAGTGCAAATGATAGCATTAGGATAATGTCTCTGTCTCTTGGCTTTGATTTTTTTCTGTGGTGACTTTATTCCTGAATATGTTAATCTCCATGAGGTGGTAAAGATGGCCACTGTCTGCTATGATCTACATCATTGTCATAGCTGTTATTTCCACTGGAGAGTATACCTTTCCCAGTAGTCCTTGCAAACATCATGAGAAGGATTCCAGATTTCCCATTTTGGACTACATTCCCATCCATAATAAAATTATGATGGCTAGGAGAACGAGGTACTCTTATCAGCCTGGGTATCACTTGTTCATCCCTTGATCCAGGGGTGGGCCTAAGATTGGTGCAACTTTAATAGTTGAGTAAGAGTGTTTCCTTAAAGGAAAATACCATTAGCGTAAATAGGAAAAAGAATGTTAGGCAAGGTTGCAGCTTGCTCTGCAACAGTTTATATAGATTTGTGGCATATCCTGAAAGATTTCATTGTATTCTTGAATCCAGTAAAACTATCTAGCAACAAAATTTCATGAAAGATTGTAGTTGACTGATAACATTAGTTGTTAAAATGATTTTGCTCAGTTTATATATCTCTGAGATTGACAAACTGTGGCATGTTTTCTAGAGTCACTGTTAGTAAAATAATAAAAGAGATTTTTATGTCTCCTTTTCCCTTGCCTTCAAAAGTTAAGAGACCTAGATCAATCGTTAATCTAAAATAACTCTTTCTAGGGATAAGAATAATATGGTATCTTTAAGATAGAGTTGCTATATCAGTTAGCTATTGCTGTGTAATAAATTACTCTAAAACTTGGTTTAAAACAAACATTTATTATTAGAACAAGTCTATGAGTCAGGCAGTATTTCTAGGCTTGGCAGGGCTCGTTTAAGTCTGCATTCAGAAGCAGCTCAGGAGGATGATTCTGCTGCTCTTGGCTGGCTTCTCTAGGATGGCCTGGGGTGGGACATCTGGGCTATCCTCTTGTCCTCCAGCAGATTAGAGTGGGCTTGTTCTCATGGTAGTGGCAGGATTCCAGGAGAGCAGAGGCATACACAGTCTCTTGAAGTCTAGCTCAGAACTGGCCAACTGTGACATTTGTTACATTCTATTGATCTTCCTTATAAGGTCAAGCCCAGAATTAAAAGGACTGGGGAAGAATTCTACCTCTTGGTAGGAGAAACTGCAAAGCCTTATTGCCAATTGCATGAGTAATGGGATGGTACAGAATTGGGGTTATTTTTGCAGGCAGACTTTTTGACTCATGTTGTAGAATTAATTTTTGATGTTATTTTGTTCTAGGTCAAGCCCCATTATATTTCAGTAGGAATTGAGTTTAAGTATAGAAGTTGTGACAAGTGTAAATTAAATACATTGATCTCCAGTAGTCCAGATGACTTGTTTTACTTGTTTCATGGGATGTGTCTGATGAGATTTTGGAAGCATTGGTCATGTACTGAGTTACCAAATATAGGGTAATTGTAGTGCCAGTTGTCTTACGAGTTGTAGGTGTTAATAGATGATTAATTTGTATCTTTACTCTTTTAGTTATAAATGACAATGGTTTTTTTGTGTTTATTATTATCATTCTAACCTTCTTAATTTGAGATTTGACTTTATTTTTTCCCTGCTTATTATTATTTGCATATTCTGATATTTTAAATAGATTTATTGAAGTACCTTTGACATATAATAAATCACACGTTTAAAGTGTGCAGTTTGAACGGGTTTGATATCTGTATACATCCATGAAATCATCACTACAAGATAATAAACATATCCTTTATCCTCAGAGGTTTCCTTGTGCCCCTTTGTAATCCTTTCCTATTTATTGCTCCTCCCCTAATGCCCAGACAATGACCGATCTGCTTTCTGTCATTTATGGAGTAGTTTGAGTTTTCTAGAATTTTATGCAGACGAAGCTATGCAGTGTGAAATCTTTTTGTCTGCATTTTTTTTTCACTCAGCATGATTATTTTCAGATTCATCTGTGTTGCATGTGTCATTAGTTAAATTCTACTTATTCCATTTTACAGATATGATTTAAGGATTAGTGCTAGACATTTTTTCCCTCAGCTTTTGGCTATTACAAATGAAGGTGATTATTTGTATGTAAGCCTTTGTGTGAACATATGCTTTCATTTCTTTGGGTAAATACCTAGGAGTAGGTGTATGTTTGACATTTTAAGAAATGGTGAAACTGGGCCTTCCTTGGCGGTCCAGTGGTTAAGACTTCTCCTTCCAGTGCAGGGGGTGTGGGTTCGATCCCTGGTCAGGGAGCTAAGATCCCACATGCCTCGTAGCCAAAAAACCAAAACATAAAACAGAAGCAATATTGTAACAAATTCAATAAAGAGTTAAAAAACAATACTAAAAAAAAAAAAAAGACACATTGAAACTGTTTTTACAAAGTGATTGTACCATTTTATCTTCCTGTATGTGTGAGTTAGAGTTTCAGTTCCTTCACATGTTCACTTGGTATGGTCAGCCTTACTAACTTTAGCCATTCTTGTAGTTGTGTAGTGATAACTTGTTGTGGATTTAATTTGCATTTCCCTATTGACAGATGATACTGAGCATGTTTTCATGTACTTACTTGTCATTCATGTATCTTTGGTGAAGTGCTGCTTCAAATCTTCTGCCCATTTTATAATTGGGTTGGTTGTTTTGTTGTAATTGAAGTTTTAAAAACAGATTTATTGGGATATAATTGACATGCAGTGAAATACACATATTTAAAGTGTACAGTATGATAAGTTTTGAGATACATATATATACACTCAGGAAGTCAACACCACAAAACAGGATAATGAATATATTTATCACCCCCGAAAGTTTCCTCTTGCCACTTTGTAATTCTTCCCTCTTCAGCTACGTTCCCCTTTTGGGTCTGTCTTTCAAAAGCATTTAATCTAGGGTTGCTATAGTTAGTGCTGCCTGACTTAAGAGGTTTTATACTCTTTCTAAAGGGAATAGGCATTATTTCTGACTTTGTGTGAGACTAGGGCAATAATCCCTCTCATCCTTTTGAGTGGCTCTTTCCTTCACCTTGGGTAGTTTCCACACAGGCTTGTTCTAATCGTTATGCAGCTGAATACTTAAGGGTGTGGTAGCTCTGTGCAGTTGTCTTCTCTCCAGTATTCTGCCCTGCAATCTCTAGCTGTCATGGCTTCATTGGACTTCCAGCTGAGTCTCCTCAGTTCAGGGAGACCATCATATTCTACCTGGGTAGCTCTTCCCTGGGGGGCTGTATTTTCTTCAGGTGGTAAGTTGGGAATGTTGGAAGGCTCACCGCATTTGTTTCTCTTCTTTTAGGGTTCACCATCAGTGACTGCCTAATACCTGAAAACTTTCATTTCATATATATTTTTTGGTTTCTTAGGCTTTTCAGGTGGAGGCAACTTCAATCCTTGCTATTCCATCTTGGCCCTTGTATGTAATTTTTTCTTGATATTTCTTTGTTTTTTTAACTTGTAAAATACACAACATTAAATTTACAATCTTAACCATTTTTAGTTGTACAGTTCAGTAGTGTTAAGAATATTTGTGCTGTGCAGCCAGATCTCTAGAACTTTTTATTTTGTGAAACTGAAACTCTACCATTAAACACTAATTTTATCCCCCCCCTGCCCCATCCTTAACCCTTGGCACCTACCTTTCTACCTGTTTTTTCTGTTATCTTGACTATGTTAGATAATTCATACAAGTGGAATCATACAATATTTGTTATTTTGTAATTGGCTCATTTCACTTAGCATAATGTCCTCAAGTTCATCCATGATGTAGCATGTAACAGGATTTTCTTCGTTTTTAAAGACTACATAATATTCCATTGTATGTATATACTGCATTTCCTTTATCCATTTATCTGTCGATGAACAGTTTGTTTCCACCTCTTGAATAATGTTACAAGGAATATGGATGTGTAAATATCTCTTTGAGATCCTACTTTGAAATATTTTGGTATATACCCAGAACTGAGATTACTGGATCATATGCTAATTCTGTTTTTAATTTTTTGAGGAACTGCCATACTATTTTCTGTAATTGTTACACCATTTTACATTCCCACCTACACTGCACAAGAGTTCCAATTCTCTGTATCCTTTCCAAAGCTTATTATTTTCTTTTCTTTCAGTAGTGGCCATTCTATTGAGGTGTGAAATGATATCTCATTGTGGTTTTGTTTTTTTTTTTTTTGCGGTACGCAGGCCTCTCACTGTTGTGGCCTCTCCCGTTGCGGAGCACAGGCTCCGGACGCGCAGGCTCAGCGGCCATGGCTCACGGGCCCAGACGCTCCGCGGCATGTGGGATCTTCCCAGAACCAGGGCACGAACCCGCGTCCCCTGCATTGGCAGGCAGACTCTCAACCACTGCGCCACCAGGGAAGCCCCTCTCATTGTGGTTTTGATTTGTATTTTTCTTGAACATCTCTTCATATACTCTTTGAACATTGGTATATGTTTTTTTGATATTTGTCTATTCAGATCTTTTGCCCATTTTTTAATCAGGTTGCTTTGGGTTTTTTTGTTGTTGTTGAGTTGTAAATGTTACTTACATATTTTGGATATTTAACCCCTTATCAGGTATATGATTTGTAAAAATTTTCTCCCATTCTGTAGATTACCTGTTCACTCTATCTATTGATTCCTTTGAAGAAGAGGCGTTTTTAAGTTTGTGGTAGTCCACTTTGTCTGTTTTTGCTTTTGGTGTCATATCCCAAACTCAATCTCATGAAGCTTTTTGCCTTTTTTTCAGAGTTTTAGCTCTCATGTTTATGTCTTTGATCTATTTTGAATTAATTTTTTAATGTTGTATTAGGTAGAGATCCAACTTCATTCTTTTGCATGTTTTGATCCAGTTTTCCCAGCACTGTTTATTTCCCAGCACTATTATAAATGGGATTGTTTCATAATTTTGTTTTTCATATTGTTCATTGTTAATATGTAGAAGCACAACTGATATTTGTGTATTAGTTTTGTATCCTGCAGTTTTGCTGAAACCATTTATTAGTTTTAACATTTTTTAAAGAAGTTTTAACATTTTTAAAAGAATTTTTAACATTTTTTAAAGAATCTTTAGGACTTTCTATGTATAAGAGCATGTCATCAGCAAACAGGTAATTTTACTTCTACTTTTCCAATTTGTGTGCCTTTTATTTTGTCTTCTTGTCTAATTGCTCTGGTTTGTACTTCCAGTATTGTGTTGAGTAGAAGTAGCAAGTGTGGGCATCTTTACTTTCTTTTTGCTCTTAGAGAGAAAACTTTCAGTCTTTCACTGTAGGGTATGATGTTAACTGTGGGCTTTTCTCATGTGGCTTTTACTATGTTGAAGTGGTTTCCTTCTATTTCTAGTTTATTGCATGTTCCTATCATAAAATGGTATTGAGTTTTGTCAAATGCTTTTTCTGCATCAATTGAGGTGGTCACGTGGTTTCTATCCTTCCTTCTGTTAATATGATGTATTGCATCAATTGATTTTTATTTGTTGAACCATCCTTGCATTCCAGGAATAAATCCAGTTTGGTCATGGTGAGTATCATTCTTTTGATGTGCTAATGAATTCAGTTTGCTGGTATTTTGTTGAGGATATTTGCTGATATTCATCAGGGATATTTGTCTGTAGTTTTCTTTTCTTGTTGTGTCTTTGGCTTTGGTATCAGGGTAATGCTGACCTCATTACCCTGAATGAGAATGAGTTTGTGCATGTTCTTTTATCTTCAGTTCTTTAGAAGAGTTTGAGGAGAATTCTTCTTTAAATGTTCGGTAGAATTATCCAGTGGAGTCATCTGGTTCTTCTTTTTTTCATTGAGAGGGTTTTGATTACTGCTTCAATCTCCTTACCTAGTTTCAGGTCCGATCAGATATTTTAGTGCTTCCTGATTCAGTCATCATGGTCATGTGTTTCTAGGAATTTATCTGTTTCTTCTAGGTTGTCCAATTTGTTGGCAGCTAATTGTTCATAGTAATGTTTTATAATCCTTTTGGTATTTGTTGTAATGTCCCCTCTTTCATTTGTAATTTTATTTGAATCTTCTCTCTTATTTTCTTAGTCTAGCTAAGAATTTGGCAATTTTGTTGATCTTTTAAAAAACAAACTCTTGGTTTTGTTGATTTTTCCCCCCTATTTCTGTTCTTTATTTTATCTCTGCGTTATTCTTTATTATTTCCTTCCTTTTGCTAACTTTTGGTTTAGCTTGGTCTTATTTAAGTATAAAGTTAAGTTGATGATTTAAGATCTTCCTTTTTTAACGTAAGCATATAAACTTCCCTCTTAGTACTGCTGTCACCGAATCCCATTAGTTTTGACATGTTGTGTTTTCATATTTATTTGTCTCCTAATATTGTCTAAATTCTCTTGAGATTTCTTCTTTGACCCATTGGTTGTTTAAGAGTTAGTTGTTTAGTTCTTGTATTTGTGGATCTTCCTGTTTTCCTTTGCTTTTGATTTCTAGTTTCATTTCATTGCGGTGAGAGAAGATAGTTTGCATGATTTCAGTCTTAAATTTGGTTAAGACTTGTTTTTGTGGCCTACCTTATACATATTTTTGATGTGTTATGTTTACTTCAGGGTTTAATTCTGAAGACTTTTCTAATTTGTCAATGTTTAATTTTCTAAAATATGTTCATGCCTTTTCAATATACTTAAAATACTTGAAAAATGAAGACATTACTTTTTATTTATTTTTTAAAATAAATTTATTTATTTATTTATTTTTGGCTGCATTGGGTCTTTGTTGCTGTGCACAGGCTTTCTGTAGTTGCAGCGAGCAGGGGCTACTCTTCATTGCAGTGCATGGACTTCTCATTGCAGTGGCTTCTCTTGTTGCGGAGCACGGGCTCTAGGTGTTTGGGCTTCAGTAGTTGTGGCACATGGGCTTAGTTACTCTGCAGCATGTGGGATCTTCCCAGACAAGGGCTCGAACCTGCGTCCCCTGCACTGGCAGGCGGATTCTTAACCACTGTACCACCAGGAAAGTACCAATATTACTTTTTAGAAATTTTAGATTTATAGAAAATTTGAAAAGAATAATACAAAGACTTCCCACACTGTCCTTCTTCCCCCATGCACACTTTGTTTTCTCTATTATTAACAACTTACTTTAGTCTGGTACAATTGTTACAGTTAATAAACCAATATTGTTACATTGTTATTAACTAAAGAACATAGTTTATTCAGATTTCCTTAGCTTTTACCTGATGTTCTTTTTCTCTTCCAGGATCCCATCTAGGATACTGCATTACATTTAGTTGTCATTTCTCTTTAGGCTCTTTAAGGCTTTGTTTTTGATGACTTGACAGTTTTGAGGAGTATTGGTTAGGCATATCGTAGGATTTTCCTCTACTGGAATTTGTCTGATGTTTTTCTCATGATTAGACTGGGATTATGGGTTTTGGGGAAGATATATTTGACATTTTAGTTTGCAGTTTTCTCTTAAAATGTACCTTTTGAGGTAAAACCAGTTATATCAGTTACTTTAAGTGTTTTCTCTTTTCTATATCCCCCTTCCAGTATTCACCTAAAGAATATCCTAATTATATTACACTTTTAAGGTATGGATTGAAAAGGAACTTTCTATCAAACTTCCTTATAAAATCCACCTTTTAAAAAAATATAGTGTTTAAAATGGCCTGGTTTGTCTCTTTGGGGAACAGATACAATTAAAAGTGGGTTTTTCCCCCCAGACTTTGAAATATAACTGTGAGCAGAACAAGATAAAAAAATTAAACAGCTAAAGTCAAAGTTAGTTATTGTGTGTAGTATTTGTGTATGCTTTTGTTTTATTTATTGTGCTAAATGTACATATAATGAAATTTAACATTTTAAACATTTTAAAGTGTATAGCTCAGTGGCATTATGTACATTCACTTTGTTGTGCAAACATGTACCTCCTTTTGTATTAGTCGGCTAGGGCTGCTATAATAAAAAAACACAGACGAGGTGGCTTAAACAACAGAAATTTAATGTCGCACAGGTCTGGAGGCTAGAAGTCCAAGATTCGAGAGTTAGGTTTGGTTTCCACTGATTCCTGTCTCCTTGCAGATGGCTGTTTTCTCATGGCCTTTCCTCTGAGCCTGCATCCCTGGTGTCTCTGTCTCTTCTTATAAGGACACCAGTCATATTGGATTAGGGCCCTACCCTTATGACCCTATTTAACCTTAATTACCTCCTTACAGGCCCTATCTCCAAATACAGTTACATTGGGAGTTAGAGCTTCAACATGGGAATTTTATGGGGACACAGTTCAGTCCATAGCATCTTTTATGTAGTGCGTCTAATTTATCTCCCAGAAAACCTGCCATCATCATTAATATATTAGTTTCCTAGGCTGCTCTCACAAATTATCAAAAACTAGGTTGCTTAAAATAATAGAAACTTAATTCTATCACAGTTCTGGAAGCCAGAAGTCTGAAGTCTATCACTGGGCAGAAATCAAGGTGTCAGCAGTGATGATCTCTCTCCAGACTCTATAGGAGAATCTGTTCCTTGCCTTGTCTCAATTCTGGTAGCTGCTGGCATTCCTGGCTTTGGCTGCAGTCTTTAAGGCCAGTGTTTTCAAATCTCTTTCTGCTCTGTCTTTACCTTCGCTGTGTATAGTCAGGTGTCTCCATGTCCCCTTCTTTATAAGGATACATGTGATTGTATTTAGGGCCCATCCAGATGATCCAGGATAATCTCTCCATCTCAAAATCTTTCACTTAATCACATCTGTAAAGACACTTTTTTTTCTTTTGCTATATAAAGTAAAACTTACAGGTTCGAGGGAGTAGGATGTGGATATCTTTTGTAGGACCATTTTTTAGCCTATCATACTGAGCAACTCATAGTAGACTTCTGATGTTCCCACTTTGATTTATAGTTTGTAATAGGTCTCAGTATCTAGTTCTGGGTGGGTAAAGGCTGGTGGCAGTGGGTGGCAGAATATTCTCATCTCTTCTAGACATTATGCAAAAAATTCTAGGCCTGTGTTCTCAGTGGGTGGTCCCAGAAGTGTCAGCATCAGCATCACTTTAGGAACTTAGAAATACAAATGATCAGGCTTCAGTCTTAGACCTGCCAAATCAGGAACTCTGAAGGTAGGGCCTAGCCACCTCTGCATAACAAGCCCTCTGGGTCATTCCAATGCACCCTGAAGTTTGAGAAATACTTTTCTAGATTATTGACATTATCAGTATTAAAACCATATTCCCTATCCTCTCCAAAGTTTTTCTGCTTAATGCTAATACTAAAATTAGTCTAGGATTTATTGTCCACAAACTTTGTTTTCTGTAGAGATACAAACATTTTGTACCAATTCTTGGTACTGATAATCAGTGAAATTAATTCATTTACTCAATAAAAGTTTGCCCTGGGCTAACTTTTGTCAGTTGTATTTTACTTAGATGTAGTCATTTTATAAAGTAATGTTA
This sequence comes from Aethalodelphis obliquidens, assembly GCF_003676395.1. Classification (NCBI taxonomy): domain Eukaryota; kingdom Metazoa; phylum Chordata; class Mammalia; order Artiodactyla; family Delphinidae; genus Aethalodelphis; species Aethalodelphis obliquidens. The sequence continues at coordinate 26,800,563 of NW_020837957.1, read as the reverse complement.
CTGGGATCCAGAAGTGATATGAATTTTTTCTCTAGTCCTTGAAAATGTGGATAAACTCATTAGCCTGAATTTTACTTTATCTTCTGTATCCCTGTGTACATTTGGGGATACAATACAAAATTTGTAATCTTTCATTCTGCCTACATTGTTAGGCTTTTATTATGTGCTATCCAGTGAAAGTGCTGAAGTGAGATAAATGAATTCTTTTCCTCAGTGTGTCCACATTGTAGCTCAGAAAACACACAGGTAAACAGAATTGATATAGAGCTATCACTAGTTGCTATCACAATTGAGAAACACAGCTTTACATAGTTGAAGAAGTTAAAGAAGGATCTGCCAGGGTGACTGAGCTAAATATCGAAAAACTAGTAGAAAGGTGTTAGCAAGGTTAAGGAGAGATAGAAAGTAGGTATAGTTCACCATGTGAAAAGGCAGGAAAGCTGAGAGAGCATATGGGCTCTTCTGGGAGTTGAAGGGGTTTAGTATAGTAGAAACGTGGAATGAAGGGGAGAGTAAAGATTGGGGATAAATAGATGAAGCTTGGGTCATTGATGAGTACTGTTGAAGGCCTTGAGGCATAGATGTGATGTCTTCAGGGTAACCATTGCAAAGTGATTACTTACATAGTTTTGGGAAGGATGAATTTGAGAGGATAGTGAGTCTAGAAATAGAACAGTTACAGTAATCTAGGTGAGAATAGTAGTAGATATGGTGGTGCCATTTTTTGAGAATAAACATTCAGAAGAGTAACAACCTGGTTTTAGGAATGGGGGAAAGGTGATGTGTAGAGTTCCGGGTAAGATATATTGAGTTTCATCATTTGTGAAGTGTGATACAATTAGGGGTGGGTAGATTTTTGACAAGTAAATTTTCAGTGGAGTGTTGGGGTGGAGGTCACCTTATACTAGATTGAAGGCTAAATTGAGGAAGCAGGAGAGTATCAATATACACTATTCTCTAGAATAATCTTTCCTGGCATTTAGTAAGTATTTAATCAGTGTTAGCCATTATTATGGCTATTAACATACAATTTTATGCCATCTCATGTTTTTTTTTTTTTTCTTCAACTTTTTGGTGTATTTTTTGGTATGTATGTAATAATATTAGATAAACATTGATATAGATAGAAGTGTGTGTTTTATTAACAAGTAATAATTTTAATTATGCTATTGCCATACTATTAATATTAATGAAGACAAGAGAACTAAAAAGTTTGAATAGATCATTTGAATAGATCATTTGAATAGATGATTGTTCCTCAAAAAATGGTACTTAGCAATAGTTTCCTGAAGATTACTGTAATAATTCAATTTATAGTTTTTAATTTAAAAGAATAGTGTATCATAGATGTATTTATTCATACCCGAAGGAAAAAAACTAAATGATTGCCTTTACATGTATTCTTTCAGGTTTGATTTAATTTCGAATGAGATTGTTCTTGCAACGAGATGTTAATAAGACAAAATCAAGGTAAGTAGAAGACAACTTTGTTAAATATTACATATCAAAGTAGGAATAATACAAAAAATTTATGTTTAAAAAGTGTGCCTCCAAATCCAAAATCAATGAGTTTTTAAATTAAATTTTGAAATACAAAGAACCAACTTTTTGATGCACTTGGTCTAGTTGATTTGATGGAAGTGAAAATACAGCTGTCAAATTGTGAAACTAAAGTATGCAGTTTCCAATGACTATTAAACATGTTCAGAAATCAAGTTGATGTTTGGTTTAGCCACTCGGAAACCAGTTCAGTAAGAGATTTGCTAGGTTACTTCAGTGTTCCCTTCTTAGTGGGTTATAGTACTTGAGTAGTCTTTGCTTTTGTAAGTTTTACTTCCTTATTTCCATTAACAAAGAAAGCACTTCTACAGTTGTTTAAATTTGCCAAATTATGACTTCTTTATGTTAATATAATGTTCAGAATTATAAATGATTGTTTTAATATTTTTTGTATCTCTACTGAATGACTTTTCTAATTTAGCATTCTGATTTATTTTCATTTTTTAAGACTGTTGACTTCAGAAAATTGAATTGTGATCATGTACTTTTGGTCTGATATGTGAAAGATTGCTTTTTTAATAATATAAGTTTTTGAAATGTTAAAAAGGTGCATTTACTATCTGTTGGTAAGTGAACATGGCTTCAGGATATAAACATTAAAAAAGAATACTTTGATTACATTGCAGTTAAGTTGGGTCTTTCTAAATCTAACTAGATGTTTCAGCTGTGAAGAACTTGCTGATCTCAATGGTTGAAAAAAAAAAAAAAAAAGCCTAGGATGAGAAGTGCTGTAGTTGAATAATGTGCAGTTAAATAGTGTATTCTCAATTAGTGGTTTAGGCATAATCTGAAGGAAAGTTTCCATTTTATTGGTATTATGTAGTAACAATAGTAGTGGTAGTGTGGAGAATACTTATTGTATTAAGTGCTTCTCACGCCTTATTAATCTTTATGGTACCTCCTATAAGGCAGGTACTGCTGTCTAGAAAATTTTTTTTTTTGGTTAATAGTGAGCTATTTCTTTTTCTTTAGAAACTTTATTTTCACAGCATTTATTATAAGGAACACTTGCCTGTATATCTTTCTGAAGGGGAGAAGAAGCTAGATTTTTGTACTTAAAGTCTTCTAGTGATTTTTGTTTGCTAGTTGAGTATGGTGTCTATTAGAATGTTTGTTCTGATTTCTTACAAGTTAGATATTGCTCATGGGGTGACACTGGTTTAACTTATTCTGATTTTATTCCAGCACAATTATATATCACTTTTCTTTTTTGGTTAAGGTATAATTTACATTTTTATTAAGTTATGTATGGTAAAATGTACAAAATTTAAAGTATAGAGCTGAATGAGTTTTTATGTATATGTTCACATGTATAACCACCAATGTAATTTAAGATGTAGAACACTGTTCATTGTCCCAGAAAGTTCCTCGTGCCCTTTCCTTTCCAATCCAATAGCCTTTCCCCCAAGGTAAGCATCTTTCTGAATTCTGTCAGCATAGCTTAGTTTTACCTGTTCTTGAACTTTATGTACATAGAGTTATATAATATGTACTCTTTTGTATCTGGCTTTTTTCATTCAACATAATGTTTCTGAGTTTCCTCCATGTTGTTATGAGTACCAGTAGTTTATTATTTTTTATTGCTGAGTAATATTCCATTGTATGAACATAATTTTGTTTATTGTATTCTCCATGACTCTGACCTCACTTGCCAACTTTCTACACTGCTTTCCTTCGTCTAGTTGTCTCCTTCATTGTCCCCCATCACCTGCACAATAAAATGTAAACTCATAACGTGGTATATAATGATCTCACTGCAGCTATTCCAGAATGCCTAGAATTATCTGAATAAACCAAATATGATGTTCATAGTGTTAGTTTTAGTTCTGTGTATATGTTGTCACTCTTTCCTACCCCCTTGCCTCCCCAACTGCTAATATATTTTCTCCTGGTTGTCAGCTAATCTCCTGAAATAGTCCATCTCAAGCATCATCTTGTCCTTTGAGCCAGACCTGGCCATACTGCAGTAGTCTGTTTTCCTTACTAGACTGTGAGCTCTTTGAAGGTAGATACCATCCATGTCTTATTTATCTTAGTAGCACAGTGCCAGAGTACTGTGTATACTTACTGATTTGTTAAACATAGAACAGCCAACAGAATTCTCTCTCTAACACTAGGGGTTCAGAGTACTGGCTGGAATGGGATGAGAGCATTGGCACTTCAGTTGCTGTTGGACTATAGGAAGGAGCCAATGAAGGCAATCCAAAAGTAACATTATAGGCATTTTGGAAAGGGAAATAAAATATCCTCCTAGTCTTCTTTCAGTCCAGTTGGAATAAAATGGCTAATAATGTTCTTAGTCCAGACCTTAAGGAAGATTATTGTCGTTGATTTTGATTACTCTTTCCAAATAAAGGCATTAATCCATGCTATGGAAATTGGAGTATTTGCTACTAGAAGTATTCTCTTTGTAAGTTCCTACTAGTTATTTCTTTCATTTAAAGATTTTAAAAGATGTGTTAGACTAGTACAAGTAGAAGATTAAGAAGACTGGTCACATCTTTAAGAAGTGAAGAAAACTTTTCCTCATTTTCCTGGGGGTAAAAAACTGTTGGAGTGGAGGAAAAAATTGAATCATAGTCTGGAATCGTAACATTTTTGATTCCTATAGCTTAGGAAGCTTGCTGTTTGCTGAGAAGTATTTTTAAAGATTATGTTTTATCATTATAGATCTGTAATTTATATAAACAATATGCTTTCTTAAGAAATGAAACTTTAAAAAAATTTTAAAGCATTTTGCGCTAGTTTTCTTCTTTGAGGTTTGGAATTGGGCTAGTTGGGTTGGCTATCGTAGTCACCTGGGTGGTTTTTATGCCTGAAGCTTTATTGCCTTCTAGCAAGTCCAAAGCAAGGAGAGGTTCTTCCCTACTGGGATCAATTTGTTGCTTTCCCTCTCTGCAGCTTCTACCATAAAGCTTGAACACAGAGTTGGGCATTGACCCCATCTCATGCTGTTCCTTCTGTCTCCCTGCAAGGACTTTTCTTAGACACAGATTCTTATCAAATGTAGAACCTTGGTTATTTCTTTTATCTCATCCTGGATGTAAAGTGTGTTTAGTTCTCTTGTTGATAAAATTTGAGTATTGAGAGAAGTTTACCCTTGAGATTGCTTGACTTATGTGTCTCTAAGAGATTTTAGATTAGTTTTTCTTCTCAGAGGCTGACAGGTATACCTCGGTTTCAGACACTTCCTCTTCATTTTGTACTTCAATATTTAACACAGTCAGATGCTGCTAAGCTTTTTTATTTTTCAGAATTCCTGAATCCAGGGATTTAAAGTTCTTTATGAATGTCTTATATTAGTTTAATTTCATTAATTTCCAAATTAACCTTTCCGTGCTTCCATTCTTTAGTAGTACTGTAGATGTGCTTCCCTTTGTTGTACTGTGAAAAAGAAAACGTTTTAATTAATGAAATTGTTTGTTTCTAATTCTAGATAAGATTGCACAATGTACATTCAGCCTTTTCCAAATATATTGCCAAGTAACATTTAGTATTTTCAAAGCTTTATCTTTTTATATAAAAGCCACATATGCTTATATGTATAAGCAGACAGTACAGAAATATTTAAAATAAGAAGTAAAACTCTCCTCTCGCTCAGCCCTGTACTCCCCATAAGTTGTCCAAAATGGCTGGTATGTATTCTGCCTTGTTTTGTCACTGTTTTCCAATATGTCTTGGACATTTTTTTCGTATATGCATTACATGTAATATAACTGTTTCCTTCTTAATAAACACTTGGGTAAATCTCAGGGGTTTTTTTTGCTGCTAGAGCAGTGCTGCAGTAAATATTCTTAACTATATCATTGTGATTGTGTGAGAATGTCTATAGGATAACTTGTAGCAATGGATTACTGGGTCAATGGATGTGTACACTTTAATTTCTGATATATATACTGCAGATGAGATTGTACCACTTAATATTCTATTAGCAGTTTTTGAGAATATTTGTTTTCCCAGACCCTGCTAAATATTAACCAGTGTTTTAATCTTTGCTAGTCTGATCATTGAAAAGTGGTATTTATTTGACTGTGCATTTCTTTGTGAGATTCTCAAAGGCTTGAAATATCACCTTCATCATAGCTTAATCCATTGAGAACATATAATTTGCAAACGATTTTTTTTATTGTTAAATCCATCAATTAACATACCTTCATGTTTTATGTACTGCCTTCAGTTACTTAATATTGAATAACCAGATTGTCTTCTTTGTTCCCTTCATAAAGCTATTTATTTAGGATAACTATTTTCTTATGATGAATTTCTTTATAGTTTGCTACAAACTAATGTTAGCATAGTCTGTAGAAAGAAAATAAAAGCCATTACTAAGTATTAGGTAAATTAAGTCTAGATTAATAGCATGCTGCCAAAATCTGTTGTCTGTTGGAACTCAAGCATTTGAAAACTTTCCTTGTTTGTCATCATTTTTTTGCTGCCTTCAGCAGTAAAAAAAAAAAATGTGGCAAACGTCATTCAAATATGTAAACAGTAAACCATAAAACTGTCCTGTCAGACCAAACAATTTTGGAATTGCTGTAGTTTAGTCTTCTATAGTAGGTCTAAACTGTAAATAAAGGTGCTAAATAAAACAAGGCATTCAGTAAGCCTTTATTGAAACCTAACGTTCTAGGCACTATGCTATATGTTAAGTATGCATTGGTAATTAGAATCTCAGTTCTGTATAATTAATTATGTCATGAACAGAATACTGACTGGTATGTATAGGGGAGTATAGTGGGACTAAGGAGGGAATTTTGAAGGAAGATAATGAGAAAGGCTTTATAGAAGAGGTGATATTTGAATTGTACCCTGAAGGAAAGAATAGAATTTTGATTGTAGGATGACCTTGGGAAAATATGGACAGAGAGGGTATAAACTGAAGCTCTTATTTTAGTTTCCAGAAATTATTTTGTAAAACAGTTTCATTTAACTGGATGTCCATATTGTCAGAGTTACTGATATTTTCTTAAGTGTACTCAAGTTTACAATTTACTACAGCCTAGGAATTCATTGCTTGAACTACTTCCTTGTTTGGCTTTTTCAAACTTTTTTTTACCAAGTCTGATTTTGAACCCACCAAGAAATAAATTATACTGTAAAAGGCTCCATACTGATCATTAATTTAAATATTATAATATTACATTTAAGGGTATGAGGTTCATAATAAGAAAAGAAAAACAACTGGCTTGAGGTCAGGTAGATAGTTGCAAAGATGGAATTAGAACCTGTCTTCTGACCTCTGATCTACTGTTCTTTTGAGATGACCATTAAAGCAGACATTTGAAACCTTTTAGAGTCTTCTAGCTAGGCTGAGGACTGTGGGCCTGTCACGCGATGGTAAATATCTGTTTAATGTTTTGTTGATTCATTCAGTGTTTTATGCACTGGTTGCTATAGTTAAATTGGTTTTGGCTTATACTTGATACTAGTTACTAGTCTGAGGAGGAAAGATGACTCAATATGTAATTACAATCAAATGTGATTAATGTTGTGATAGTCTGTGTCCTGGATTACAAAGACCATGTCTGTTTTATTTATTGATATATAAGCACTTAGGACAGTATGTTTATTAAATGATAAAGATTTATTGAATGACTAAATGGAAATATGGAAAGGCCTCCCAGAAGAAGTGACACTTAAACTAAAACTTGGAGGAACTTTTGGTGATTTGTCAAGATAAAAAGTTGGGGAAAGACTGTTGTTAGTAGAGGAAGTGGCACGTGGAAAGGATGAGAGGTAAGAGAAAGGGAAGATTGGTGGAACTGAAAGAAATATGGTATGTCTTGAGTGTAGTGTTCTACGTGCAGTAAGGCTGAGAGGAGTGGCTAGTGTCAAGAGATAAGACAGAGTAAGGCTTGAGCTCTTTTATTGAGGGTCTTATAAGTCACTTTAAGGAAGTTGGATTAACAGAGTAATGAGACGCCATTCAAGGAGTTTAAGTGTGAGGACGTGATGTGATCAGATCAGGGTTTTAGAAATGTGGAGAATTAAAATGGAGAACAAATTAGTGGAGAAGCTAGATTGGAATCAGGTTGACCCATTTGTAGGGGGAGGCTGCTGGCCTGACTTTAGAGTGGTTGTACTGGAAAAGGTGTAGTTGGATTTGAGAGAGATTTAGACAAGAAAATAGATCAGCTTTGGTGATGAAGTGTAAAGGAATTGGTGGTAGGAGAGTAAGGAAGGAGTTGAGGATGATATCCATGTTTCTGGCCTGGCAGTCGTGCAATATTCACAGATAGGAACGGTGGAGAAGAAGCAGGTTTATAGAGAACAAGAGCTAAATTTTAGCTATATTGAGCTTGAAGTAGCTCAAGACATCTGAGTGGAAATGTCAGGTGGCAGTTAGATGCAGGAGACCTGTAACTTAAAGAGATCTGAGAGTCATGAGCATTAAATCTTCATAATATCTCACAAATTTATTTTTTGTTTTGTCTCTCTCTGCAAGATATTACAAAGCATCTTTATATATGAGCTATTCAGTTGACCTAAAGATTGTTGAAAATGAGTTGCTCCGTATAAATTTATGAGCTGCTGTTTTTACTAGATTCTAGTCTCTGCTTACTCTTAATTAAACAAGATTTAATACCATTAATGAACAATTAATCATACTATTGATGGCAATAGTCTTACCAAAGATACTTGAATAGCCTAAGGATATATTAAATGTGTTAAATCTTGGATTTCCATTAATAGTGTCTAATACATATTAGCTAAATATGAACTCTGATATTTGATAATTTAGATATTTTCCTGCCTGTGTAACAAAGTTTAGGTTAAAATGGTCATGAAGTCTTTTTTTTTTGAATATTTATTTATTTATTTTCTTTCTTTTGGCTGCGTCTGGTCTTAGTTGTGGCACGCAGCAGCTTTGTTGAGGCATGCGGGATCTGTCATTGCAGCGCACATGGGCTCTTTGTTGTGGCGCGCTGGCTTCTCTCTAGTTGTGGTATGTAGGTTTTCTCTCTCTAGTTGTGGTGCACGGGCTCCAGAGTGCGTGGGCTCTGTAGTTTGTGGCACGCAGGCGCTCTCATTGAGGCACGCGAGCTCAGTAGTTGTGGTGTGCGGGCTTAGTTGCCCCGCGGCATGTGGGATCTTAGTTCCCCCACCAGGGATCAAACCCGTGTTCTCTGCATTGGTAGGCGGATTCTTTACTAGTGGACCACCAGGGAAGGTCCTGGTCATGAAGTCTTTAGGTTAATTGTGATTCAGCAAATCATTAGGAAAAAAGGTATATGTGACAGTAGGACTTCGCCTACTTTGTTCACCGTTGTATATCACCATCTAGAGCCGTTCTTGGCACAGAGAAACTCAATAAGCATTTCTTGAATAATCAGTCAATGTTTACGTATAACGTTTAATATCTAATCGAATTTTATTTTTAGTCAAATGACAGGCGTGGCAGACAAGTTAGTTCTTCCAACTTAAAAGATTATTCTTTTACTTGAGTAATATTTCCCCCCTTAAATTACCCTGTAACCATTCATATTCATACTGCCTTCCTTCCATTCCAACAAACATATTTCACTTTCTAATCAGAAATATTTTTTTTACTAAATTTATTTATTTTATTTATTTATTTTTGGCTGTGTTGGGTCTTCGTTGCCGTGCACGGGCTTTCTCTAGTTGTGGCGAGCAGGAGCCACTCTTCGTTGCAGTACGTGGACTTCTCACTGCGGTGGCTTCTCTTGTTGCAGAGCACGGGCTCTAGGCGCTTAGGCTTCAGTAGTTGTGACGCCCAGGCTCAGTAGTTGTGGCTTGCGGGTTCTAGAGTGCAGGCTCAGTTACTGTGGCATACGGGCTTTAGTTGCTCCACGGCATGTGGGATCTTTCCGGACCAGGGCTTGAACCCATGTCCCTTCCATTGGCAGGTGGATTCTTAACCACTGCGCCACCAGGGAAGCCCTAATCAGAAATATTTTTAATGACATTATTGAAACATGTCTTCTACTAAAATCACAATCAGTTTGGATACTTTCATTTGTGTATTCTAACATCACCATATTTAAACTGAATTAGTCACCTTTACTCTCAAAACCTGTTCTTGCTAGCGCCCCATTCTCTTGTCATTGAGACCAAAATCCCTCTGAATATTTACATTGCTTACTTTCTGTCTTAAAGATTCGGTCAGTTACTAGGTCTTTTTGCTTTTACCTTGTCAGTGTAATGTGTATCTTTCCTTTCCATTTCCATTGCTGTTTTGTTTATCCTCTCTATTGTATTCATCTGAGAATGCTATGTCTTTGCTCACTTCATTTTATTTCTGTAAGATCATTTGATTCAGTTTTTTAGGAAGTTACCCTAATTACATTATTTGCTCAAAAAAAAAAAAAAACAATTTAACAACTCCTTAAGGATAAATGTTAATTTTTATTCATTTATCTTTTTTGGCGGTACGCGGGCCTCTAACTGCTGTGGCCTCTCGTGTTGTGGAGCACAGGCTCCGGATGCGCAGGCTTAGCGGCCATGGCTCACAGGCCCAGCCGCTCTGCGGCATGTGGGATCTTCCTGGACCGGGGCATGAACCCGCGTCCCCTGCATCGGCAGGCGGACTCTCAACCACTGCACCACCAGGGAAGCCGCAAATTTTAATTTTTAGATCTTACATTCAAGAGCTTTCAAATTCATGTTCCAGTCAATTTTAATGTTTCATCTCCTACTATTTTTTTAAATAAACATTTTGCTGTAGCCTAATTGATTATCATTGTTCTTGGAAAATCCTGACACTTTCACAGTTACTCATATCACCACTCTCATCCTCAGTTCATCTGTACCCTTGAAATTTAACTCATCCAAGAAAGTTCAACTTAAATCTTGGCTCTGTCTTGAGGACAAAGTCCCTAGGAAGTTACTTTCTCTGTGTATCTGTGATGATTGTAAACTGAATAACCTATTGATTCAATGAGTTAAAAGCATGACAAGATAATAAATAAGATACTAAATAATAACATCTCCTACAGTACCCTTGGCAGGTGATAGGCTCATATTTTTTGACTGACTGATTAAAACTTAAACTATGATAACCTTAGATTTATTTCATAAACAAAAGTTTATAGAGTGTTTACTGTCTCCACAGTTGACAAACAAGCAGATTTTTAAAATCTGATTGATTAAAACCAAAACCATGATAAGCCCAGATTTCTTTTATTTAACATTATATAGTGCTTACTATATGCCAGGCATTGTTATAAGTACTTTATAAAATATCAACTCAATCCTCAGTTTTCAGGTAAAGAAACTGGGATACAATGAGTTAATTGACTTAGCAGTGGAAGGGCTGAGAATTGAATCAGGTAGTCTAGCTTCAGAGTCTGTGCTCTTAAAGGCTTTTTATACTGCCTCTCATAAGAGCTGTGGAATAATTTTGCTATGAAGAAAAGAAACCATGCGTAAAAAGGTGTAATCAAATATGTAGTCTTATCTCATTTAGACTCTCACTCATTTCTCCTTCACCCTCAGGAGAAGGTATTATTTTGGAGCAATAATACAGTATTGTTGCCCAACTACTCTCATTGGTAATTTTATTTTTTTTTCATTGATAATTTTAAAAACATTAATGTTGATACACTTTCACACTTAGAAAAGTTACTAGATAGTATAAAGTGCTCCTCTGTACTCATACCCAGATTCACCAGTTAACATTTTGCGACATTTGCTTTATTTGTGTTTTCTTTATCTGTATCTATACACGTATTTATTTGTTGTCATTTTTCTCCTGAACTATTTGAGACGAATTTGCAGACATCATGTCCACTTATCTGTGAATACTTCAGGATCTATTTCCTAAAAATAAGGACTCTGTCAGGAAATGTACCATTGGTGCATGTATTATTGTCCTATCTAATCCATAGCTCATGTTAAAACTTTACCAGTTGTTTCAGTAATGTCCTTTATATCATCTTTTATTTCTCTTTAATGATCTTGGCATTTTTGAAGAGGGCAATTTAATTTTGATGTAACTATAGTTTCACATGCAGTTAAAAGAAATAATACAGAGATCCCTGTACCCTTTACCTAATGGTAACATCTTGCAAAAACCGCAATACAATATACCCAGGATACTGACTCTGATATAGTCAAGTTATGGAACACTTCCCTCACAAGAACCCCGAGGGATGCCTTTTTATAGCCAACTTGCTTCCCTTCTCCTGGTCCCCTAATCCCTTGTAACTAGTAATCTGTTTGCCATTTTTATAATTTTGTCATCCCAAGAATGTTGTACAAATGGAATCATACAGTATATAATCTTTTGGTATTGGCCTTTTTCAATCTGCACAATTCCCTCAAGATTCATACAAGCTACTGTGTACATCGATTCATTCATTCCTTTTTATTCTGAGTAGTATTCCACAGTGTCAGTGTACCACAGTTTATTCACCTATTGAAGGACGTCTGGGTCAATTCCAGTTTGGGGATATTATGAATAAAGCTAATATGAACATTTGTGTATAGGTTTGTATGTAAACATCAGTTTTCATTTCTGTAGAATAAATGCCCAAGAGTGCAATTGCTGGGTTGCATGCTAGTTGCATGTTTAGTTTTATCAGAAATGGCCAAATTGTTTTCCAGCAGTGTATAAATGATCCAGTTTCTCCACATCTTTGCCAACATTAGGTGGTAGATGTCACTTTTTTTTTTTTTTAGCCATTTTGAAAGGTGCGTAGTGATATCTCAGTGTGCTTTTTTTTTTTTAATTTATTTTATTTATTTATTTATTTTTACGGTACGCGGGCCTCTCACTGTTGTGGCCTCTCCTGTTGCGGAGCACAGGCTCTGGACGCTCAGGCTCAGCGGCCATGGCTCACGGGCCCAGCCACTCCACGGCATGTGGGATCTTTCTGGACTGGGGCACGAACCCGTGTCCCCTGCATCGGCAGGCGGCCTCTCAACCACTGCGCCACCAGGGAAGCCCTCACTGTGCTTTTAATTTGCATCTCCCTAATGGCTAATGATGCTCAACATCTTTTCCTGTGCTCATTTGCATTTTTATATTCTCTTAGGCAAAATATCCGTTCATGTCTTTCACCCATTTTCTTATTGGGTTTTTTTGTTTTTTTTATATTGAGTCTTGAGAGTTATATACTCTACCCACTAGTCCTTTGTCAGATACGGGGCTTGTAAATGCTTTCTCCTGTTCTGTGGCTTGTGTTATCTTCTTAACATGGTCCTTTGCAGAGTAGAAGTTTTAAATTTTGAGAGGCCCATCAATATTTTCTTTTTGAATTGTGCATTTGGTGTCAAGTCTAAGAACTCTTTACCCTAGATCCCGAAGATGTTTTTTGTTTTGTTTTGTTTTCTAAAAGTTTTATAGACTTGCATTTTACATCCAAGTTCATAGTGATCCATTCTAAATTAATTTTTTACAAGTTGTAAGACTTAATTCAAGGTTTTTTTTTTCTTTGCCTATGAGCATCTAATTGCTCTAGGACCATTTTGTTGCAAAGGCTACCTTTCCTCTGTTGACCTGTTTTTGGATCTTTGTCGAAAATCAGTTGGGCATACTGGTGTGGATCTATTTCTGGGTTCTCAGTTCTGTTCCTTTGATCTATATGTCTATCCAATAGCATGCTGTTTTGACTACTGTAGCTGTATAATAGGCCTAATTTAGGGTAGAATGATTCATCCCACTTTATTCTTACAGATTGTTTTAGCTATTCTAAGGCCTGTATCCTTTCATATAAAGTTTAAAATAAGCTTACATGTATCTACCAAAATCTTTCCTGGGATTTGATAGGATTTGCATTAAACCTATAGATTGATTTGGGAAGAATGAAATTGAAATCTTTACTATATTGAGTCTTCAATCTATCTTCCATTTATTTAGGTTGATTTTTTTCATCAGCATTTGTAATTTCAACATACAGATATTTTACATGTTTTGTTAAGTTTGTACCTGAGTGTTTCATTTTATTTGGATTGATTGTTAGTGGTGTTGTGATTTTAATTTCAGATTCTGTATGTTCATTGTTAGTATATAGAAATGCAATTGCTTTTTTTCCTTTGAGGGAAAATTCACCTAAAATACATTATTAATTTTAAAGTATAAAATTCAGTGACCTTTTAGTGAATTTGCAATATTGTGCAACCATGATACTTCGACACTCCCAAGGAGGAGATCCTGTACCCGTTAAGCAGTCACTATTCATTCCTCCCTCCTCCCAGCCCCTGGCAACCATGAATCTGCTTTCTATCTCTGTGATTTTCCCTATTCTATATATTTCATGTAAATAAGATCATACAGTATGTAACCTTTTGTGTCATGTTTATTTCACATAATGTTTTTTAGGCTCATCCACTTTGTAGCAGATGAGTACTTTATTCCTGTTTATGCCTGAGAAACATTCTATTGTATGACTATGCTAATTTCTTTATCCATTCGTCTGGTCTGTGGATGGGCATTTGGGTTGCTTACACTTTTAGGCTATTGTAAATAGTGCTGCTGTGCACATTTGTGTACCTTTGTTTGAATATCTGTTTTTAATTCTTTTCTATATATACGTAGAAGTGGAATTAATGGGTCATGTGATAATTCTGAGTTTTAACTTCTTGAGGAACCGCCACACTTTTCCATGGTGACTGCACCATTTTATATTCCCACGAGGAATGTACAAAGATTCCTATTACTCTGTATCCTTGCTAACATTTATTATTTTTCAATTTTTGGGTTATAGGCATCCTAGTGGGTATGAAGTGGTGTCTTATGGTGGTTTTGGTTTGCATTTCTTAAATGACTAATGAGGTTGATCATCTTTTCATGTGCTTCTTGACTGTTTATAGATTGTCTTTGGAGAAATGTCTATTTAAGTCCTTTGCCCATTTAAAAAATTGGATTGTTCATCTTTTTGTTGTTGAGTTGTAGGGATTCTTTTTATATTCTGGAGACTAGACGCTTATCAGAAAAATAATTTGCAAATATTTTCTCCCACTCTGTAGAGTGTCTTTTCATTTCTTAATGTGCTTCGATGCACAAAAGTTTTCAATTTTGATGAAGTCCAATTTATTGTTTTGTTTTTTGTTGCTTTTGTCATATCTAGGAATCCACTGTGAAATCCAAGGTCACGAAGACTTATTCCTATGCTTTCTTCTAAGAGTTTTATAATTTTAGCTCTTATATTTAGGTCTTTGATCTATTTTGAATTAATTTTTGCATATGGTATGAGGTAGGAGTCCAACTTTATTCCTTTGGATGTGGATATCCAGTTATCCCAGCATCATTTGTTGAAGAGACAAGACTTTTCCCATTCAGTGGTCTAATGCCCTTATTGAAAATCAGTTGGCTATTGATGAATGGATTTATTTCTATACTTTACATTCTATTCCATTGGTATATCCTTATGTCAGTACCACATTTATTACTGAAGCTATGTAGTAAGATTTGATTTCGGAGATTGAGTCCTCTTTGTTCTTCATTTTTAAGATTGTTGTACTGGCTATTTGGGATCCCTTGCAAATTCATATGAACTTTAGGATCAGCATTTCTTTTTTTTTTTCTTCTTTTTTTTTTTTTGCAGTATGCGGGCCTCTCATTGTTGTGGCCTCTCCCGTTGCGGAGCACAGGCTGCGGACGCGCAAGCTCAGCGGCCATGGCTCACAGGCCCAGCCGCTCCGCGGCATGTGGGATCTTCTCGGACCGGGGCACGAACCGTGTCCCCCGCATTGGCAGGCAGACTCTCAACCACTGCGCCACCAGTGAAGCCCCAGGATCAGCATTTCTATTTCTGACAAAAACACTGTTGGAATATTGATGAGGATTGCACTGAATCTGTAGATGGCTTTTAGGTGGTAGTATTGCCATCTTAACAATATAAAGTCTTTCAGACCATGAACACAAGATACAGGATGTGTTTTCATTTATTTATGTCTTCTTTAATTTCCTTTAACTATGTTTTTTAGTTTTTTGTGTATTAATTTGCTTCTTTATTTAAATTTTTCTCAAGTATTTTATTCTTTTTGAAGCTATTGTAAATGGAATTTAAAAATTTCATTTTCAGATTTTTCATTGCAGCTGATTTTTCTATATTCATGTTGTATATTGCAGTTTTTTCTGAACTTGTTTATTAGCTCTAATAGGTTTTGTGTGTGTGTGTGTGTATTATTTAGGGTTTTCTTTATATAAGGTCATGTAGGCTGCAAGTAGAGATAGTTTATTTCTTTCCGATCCGGATGCCTTTTATTCCTTTTTCTTTCATGTTTGCCCTAACTACAACCTGTTATACAATGTTGAATAGAAGTGGGAAGAACAGACTTCCTTGTCTTGTTCCTGATCTTAGTGGGAAAGTTTTCAGTCTTTCACTATAAAGTGTGATGTTGGCTGTGGGTTTTTCATAGATAGTCTTTATCAGGTTGAGGAACTTCCCTTATATTCATGCTTTATTAAGTGTTTTTGTTATGAAAGCATGTATAATTTTGTCAGATGCTTTTTGTGCTTTTATTGAGATGCTCTATTGGTTTTTGTTTTTCAATCTGTTAATGTGGTATGTTACATTGGTTGATTTTCTTATATTAAACTACCATTGAATTCTGGGATAAATCTCAAATGGTCATGATACATAATCATTTTAGTAGGTTATAGATTTATTTTGCCAGTATTTTGTTTAGGATCTTTGCATCCATATTAATAGGGAATCTTGGTCACTAGTTTTCTTTTCTCATGATGTCTTTGAAATCAGTTTAATGCTGGCCTTATAGAATTGTTGGAAAGTGTTTCCTCTTCTATTTTTGGTAGAATTTGAGAAGGATTGATTATTAATTCTGCTTGAAATGATTGGAACCGTTCACTAGTGAAACCATCTGGTCTTGGGCTTTTTCTTTTAGGGAGATTTTTGATTACTGAATTGATCTCTTTACTTATTCTAGGTCTTTTCAGATTTTCTGTTTCTTCTTGAGTTATTTTTGGTAGTTCATGTGTTTCTAGGAATTTGTCCATCTCACCTAGGTTATTAACTTGTTAGTATACAATTGATTGTAGTATACTCTTATACCCCTCTTACTTCCATAAGGTTGCTAGTAGTGTCCCTCTTGCATTTCTAATTTTAGTAACTTGAGTTTTCTTTTTTTTTTTTTTCTTGGTCAGTCTAGCTAAAGCTTTTTCCGTTTTATTGATCAAAGAACCAATTTTTGGTTTCACTGATTCTGTTATTTTTCAGATCTCTATTTTGTTTATTTTCACTCTAATCATTATTATTTCTATCATTTTGCTAGTTTGCAGTTTAGTTTTGTTGTTGTTGTTGTTCTTTGATGTGTAAAGTTAGGTTATTGGTATGACATGTATCTTTTTTAATGTAGGCTTTTATAGTTATAAATTTTCCCCTGAATACTGCTTTTACTGCATCCCATAAGTTTCAATACATTGTGTTTTCATTTTCATTTATCTCAAAGTATTTTCTTATTCCCTCATGAGATCTTCTCTGGTCCATTGCTTGTTTAAGAAGGTGTTTTTTATTTCCACATGTTTGTGAATTTTTTAGGTTTCCTTCTATTACTAATTTCCAGTTTTACTCCATGTAGTCAAAAAAGATACTTTGTATGAGCTCTCTCTTTTTAATACATGACTTATTTTATGGACTAACATATGGTCTGTCTTAGAAAGTGTTCCATGTACACTTGAGAAGATACGTATTCTACTCTTTTTGAGTGGAATGTTTTGTATATATCTGTCAGGTCTAGCTGACTTATATTGTTGTCGAAGCCATTTATTTCTTTATTGATCTTCTGTTAGATTTTTCTATCCATAATTAGGAAACTGGGGTATTGATGTATCCAGCACCTATTATTGTAGAACTGTCTTTTTTCATTTCTGTCAGTTTTTCTTCATATATTTTAGGTCTTGATTGTTAGGCACATATATGTTTATACTTGTTGATTTTCATAATGAATTAACCCTTTCATCAATATATAATGTCTTTTGTTTTTTGTAACAGTTTTTGTTTTGAATTCTATTTTGACTGATATTAGTATTGCAACTGTGGCTCTTGTTTGGTTGATACTTGCGTGGAATATCTTTTTCCATCCTTTCACTTTCCATCCTGTGTATTTCATTAAGTGTGAGTCTTGTGAACAGATATAGTTGGATCATTTTTTCAAATCATGCCAATTGCTACCTTATCATTGGTGAGTTTTGTTTAGAGTACTTACTAATAAGTGAGGACTTTTGCTATTTTGCTGTTTTTTGTATACATATCTTATAACTTTTATTCCTTATTTCCTCTATTACTGCCCTTTTAAAAATTGTAGTTTAAAAAAACCCTATATAACATAAAATTTACCATCTTAACCATTTTTAAGTGTACAGTTCCAGAGTATTAAGTGTATTCACATTGTTATGAAACAAATCCAGAACTTTTTCATCTCGGAAATCTGAAACTCTATACCCATTGAACAACAGCTCCCTTTTTTTCCCCCTCCTTTCAGTCCCTGGTAACTATATTCTACTTTCTGTTTCTATGAATTTGACTACTTTAGATACCTCATACAAGTGGAATCACCAATATTTGTCTTTTGAGACTAGCTTATTTCACTTAGCATAATGTCCTAACGTTCATCCATGTTGTAGCATGTGACAACATTTTCTTCCTTTTTAAGGCTATATGATATTCCATTCGGTGTACATACCACATTTCCTTTATGCATTCATTTGTCAACTGACATTTGGGTTGCTTCCATGTCTTGGCTATTGTGAATAGTGCTGTTAATGAACATCGGTGCACAAATATCTCTTCAAGGCTCTTTTAAAATTTCTTCTGGATATATACCTAGAAGTGGGATTGCTGGATCATATGATAGTTATATTTTTAAGTTTTTGAGGAACCTCCATACTGTGTTTGCACCACTTTATAATCCCAACAGTGCACACCATTTCCATTTTGTCCACATTTTCATCAACATGTTATTTTGATAGAACCATCCTACTAGATACGAGGTGATACCTCATTATGATTTTGATTCGCATTTCTCTGATAATTAGTGACGTTGAGCATCTTCATATACTTGTTGGCTATTTGTAGATCATGTTTGGAGAAATGTTTATTCAAGTCCTTTGTCCAGTTTTGTAATTGGGTTGTTTGTTTTTTGTTGCTATTGAGTTATATGAGTTCTTTATATATTCTAGATATTAACTCTTTATCAGATATAAAACTTGCTAGTATTTTCTCCCTTTCTGGAGATTGCCCTTTTTTTTTTTCTGTTGATTGTATCCTTTCATGCACAGAAGTTTTTAAGTTTGATGTACTTCCATTTGCCTGTATTTGCTTTTGTTTTCTCTGCTTCTGGTGTCATATCCAAGAAATCATTGCCAAGTCCAATATCATGAAGCTTTTCCCCTATGTTTTCTTCTAGAAGTTTTATAGATTTAGGTCTTACATCTAGGTCTTTGATCCATTCTGAGTTAATTTTGTATATGGTGTGAGATGAGTCCAACTTCATCATTTTGTTTGTGTTTATCCAGTTTTCCCAGCACTAGTTGTTGAAGATACTATCCATTCTCCAGTGAGTGGTCTTGGCATCCTTATTGAAGATCATTTGACCATATATATGGGTGTATTTCTGGACTCTCTCTTCTATTCCTTTGGTCTATTTGTCTGTTTTTATGCCAGTACCAGAATATTTTATTTACTGCAGCTTTGTGATATATTTTGAACTCAGGAAGTATGAGACCTGCAACTTGGTTCTTCTTTTTCAGAATTACTTTGGCTATTTGGGATCTCTTGAAATTTAATATAAATTTTAGGATGAATTTATCTACTTCTGCAAAAAATTAAATGCTACTGGGAATTTGATGGTGATCGAATTGAATCTGTTGATTGCTTTGGATAGTTTGGATATCTTAAATAAGTCTCCCAATCCATGAACACTGGATATCTTTCAGTTTATTGTTCTCTTTCATTCCTTTCAGCAGTATTTGTAGTTTTCATTGTACAAGTCTTTCATCTCGTTGGTTAAGTTTATTCCTAAGTATTTTACTCTATTTGATGCTATCATAAATGAGATTGTCTTCTTACTTTTTTTTCAGATTGTTCATTGTTAGCGTATAGAAGCACACGTGATTTTTGTGTGATGATTTTATATCTTATAACATTGCTGAATTTGCTTATTAGTTTTGAAAGTTTTTTGTGGTATATTTCAGGTTTTTTACATAAGATTATGTTGTCTGTGAATAGAGACAATATTTTGGTTTCCTTTCCAATTTGAATGTCTTTTATTTCTTCTTCTTGCTTAATACCTCTTGCTGAGTCTTCCAGTACTATGTTGAATAGAAGTAGCAAGAGCATACGGCTTTGTCTTGTTCCTAATCTTAGAGGAAAAGCTTTCAGTCTTTCACATTTAGCATGATATTATCTGTATGCTTTTCAGAAATGGACTTTATTATGTTGAGGTAGTTTCCTTCTACATGGTACCAAGTTTTGTCTGATGTTTTTTTCTGCATCAATCGAGATGATCATGTTTTTGTCTGTTCTGTTAATGTAGTGTATTACATCATAGTACATTGATAATTTAGTTTATCAATTACATTGATTGATTTTCACATGTTGAACCATCTTTGTGTTTCAGGAGTAAATCTCACTTGGTTGTATAATAATTCTTTTAATGTGCTGTTGCAGTCAGTTTGCTAGTATTTTGTTGAGGATTTTAACATCAGTATTCATCAGGGATATTGAACTGTAGTTTTTTTGTGTCTTTGTCTGGCTTAGGTATCAGGGTAATGCTGGCTTCCTTTTCAATTTTGGGGGAGAGTTTCAAGATAATTGGTGTTAATTCTCCTATAAACATTTGGTAGAACTTCCCAGTGAAGCCATCCTGTCCTGGGCTTTTCTATCTTGGGAAGGTTTTGATTACTGCTTTAATCTCCTTACTAGTTATGGATCTGTTTAAATTTTTTATTGCTTTATGATTCCATTTTCAGAGGTTGATTGTTTTTAGGAATTTATCTCTTTTTGGTTATCCAGTTTTTTGGTGTACAGTTGATCCTGGCATTCTCTTATAATCCTCTTTATTTCTGTGGTATTTTAAGTCCCCTTTCATTTCTTATTTAGTTATTTGGGTCTTCTTTTATTCCTTAGTTAATCTAGCTAAGGACTTGTGAATTTTGCTGATCCCTTCAAAAAGTCAATCCTTTTTTTTCCCCTTGTTTTTCTGTTCTCTGTTTCACTTATCTTTGCTCTGATCTTTATTAATTTTCTTCTGCTAGTGTTTTTCTTTTCTAATTTCTAGAGGTGTAAAGTTAGGTTGTTGATTTAAGATCTTTTTTTTAATGGAAGTACTTAAATCTGTATACTTACCTTTTAGTACTGCTTTCATTTGTCTTAAGGTATTTTTTAATTTCCCCTTTTCCTTTTTTCTTGACTCATTGGCTGTTTAGGAATGTGTTGTTTAATTTCCACAGATTTGTGGGTTTTCCAGTTTTCTTTGTGTTGTTGATTTCTAGTTTGATTCCATTTCATCAGAAAAGGTATTTGTGTCATTTGCATCTTTTTGAATTTGTTATGATTTGTTTTATAGCCTAACATGTGGTCTATCCTGGGGCATGTTCCATGTGCACTTGAGAAGAATATGTTTGTTGTTCTTGGGTAGATTATTCTGTGTATGTCTGTTAGGACCTACTGGTCTATAATGTTGTTCTCTATTTCCTTATTGATAATCTATGTTGTTGTTCTATCCATTACTGCTTTCTTTTGTGTTTATCTTTTTGTTGTGTATCATTTTGACTTCTCATTTCCTTTTATGTGTATTTTTCAGTTATTTTCTTGTATTTACCTTGACAATTACAATTAATATCATATACTTATAATAATCTAGTTTAAATTAATACTAACTTTGTTTCAATAGTGTAAAAACTCTGTTTCTAGTCTGTTCCATTGGTCCTGTTTTGTTGCTACTGTCCCATGTTACATCTTTATATATTAATACTGGCTTTTATGTTTACCTGCGGAGTTGCCTTTCATTATTCTTTCTTTTTATGACTTTGAGTTGCCATAAAGTATCCTTTCATTGCAGTCTGAAGGACTCCCTTTAATATTTCTTGTAGGGCAGGTCTACCAATGATAAACTTTATCAGCTTTTCTTTATCTGGAATTGTCCTAATTCCTCTTTCATTTTTGAAGTATAATTTTGCTAGGTATAGAATTCTTGGTTCACAGGTGTTTTCTTTCAGCACTTTATAAATATCATGTCAGTGCTTTCTGGCCTCCATAGTTTCTGATGAGAAAGTACCTTTTAATAAGGACCTCTTATCTACGATCACTTGCTTCTCCATTGCTGCTTTTATTATTCATTCTTTGTCTTTGAATTTTGACAATTTTATATTAATGTGTAGTCCGGATCTCTTTCTATTTATCTTACTTGGAGTTTGTTGTGTTCCTTGTTTGAGTAGATTCATTCCTTTTCAGGTTTTGGATGTTTATGGCCATTAATTTTTGAAATATTCTTTCTACCTCTTCACTCCTCTACTTCTTTGTCTGTCATTATAAATGTGTTGGTACACTTGGTGGTGTCCACAGGTCTCTTAACCTCTGTTCATTTCTCTTTATTGTTTTTTCTACTTCTCAAACTGCATAATTTCATTTGACTGATTTTCACATTCAGTAATTGTTTCTTCTGCTTGCTCAAATCTACTTTTGAAGCCCACTAGTGAATTTTTCAATTTAATTATTGTGTAGTGTGGTGAGGCTGGACATTCTTGCCTTTAGAAGATTTTATTTTAGGAGGAAAGCATTCAGTCTTTGTACGATTAAATATAATGTTAGCAATAGGTGTTTTTAGATGCTCTTTTTCAAGTTGAAGTAGTTTACCTTTAATCCACTTGTTGAGAGTTTTTATCATGAATGAGTGTTGGGTTTTCAATTGATATGCTCATGTTATTTTAAATGATTTTCCAATTTGTAATTCTCCAGTGAAACCATCTTGGCCTAGAGATTTCTTTTTGGGGAGTTTTACAATTTAAATTCAATGCCCTTAAGAGTTATTGGGGTATTAAAAATTAATTTCATATTTAGTGAGTTGTGGTTGGTTGTGTTTTTCAAGATGTTAGGCCATTTTTTTTTGACCACAACAAAAGCAACAATGATTGCAATTACCAAACACAAAACACACTCATACTATGTCATAATATTGACATTTAGTCCATTAATCCTCCACTGTAACAGCTCCTTTACTTTGCATTGAAAATTGATTTGTATATTTTTTGCTTCTGAGTCCTTGTGGGATTTTTCTTTATTCAAACAGAAAGTCGAAAACATTATAATTATCCTCATCAGTTCACTCAGTTCCATATTATTAGTTTGTTTTTCATCTTGATCTTTTGTTAGCACTTTTATGAATTCATCAGTTTTCCATTAGAGTTCGGAAAATGCTTATTCATTCAATTCAGCAGTATAGTCAGTTACCAGAAACCTGTACTTGTCAGAGTCCTTTCCATGAATTCCTTGAAGATGAAACCCTTTTATAGGAACATTTTTGCAAAAGCATCAGAGTACACCCAGCACTGTCTGTAGGTGACAAAACACTTAAAAATGACTACGGTTAAAGATTTGATGAAAGTTCATAATACACTTGACAAGGAAATTTGGTTATTTCTGAGATATACATTTTAAAGTAATAACTAGAATTATGACTTATAACATTATACCAGAACATATAAGATTTTTAGAAATTTCATGTAATGTCTGAAACACTTATATTAACATGTTTCCATACAAATAACTCAAAGAAAGTTTAGTATTAGTTGTTTTGTTTGTTTGTTTTTTTATACTGCAGGTTCTTATTAGTCATCAGTTTTATACACATCAGTGTATACATGTCAATCCCAATCGCCCAATTCAGCACACCACCATCCCCACCCCACCATGGTTTTCCCCCCTTGGTGTCCATATGTTTGTTCTCTACATCGGTGTCTCAACTTCTGCCCTGCAAACCGGTTCATCTGTACCATTTTTCTAGGTTCCACATACATGCGTTAATATACGATATTTGTTTTTCTCTTTCTAACTTCACTCTGTATGACAGTCTCTAGATCCATCCACATCTCAACAAATGACTCAGTTTCGTTCCTTTTTATGGCTGAGTATTATTCCATTGTATATATGTACCACAACTTCTTTATCCATTCGTCTGTCGATGGGTACTTAGGTTGCTTCCGTGACCTGGCTATTGCAAATAGTGCTGCAATGAATATTGGGGTGCATGTGTCTTTTTGAATTATGGTTTTCTCTGGGAATATGCCCAGTAGTGGGATTTTGCTGGGTCGTACGGTAATTCTATTTTTAGTTTTTTAAAGAACCTCCATACTGTTCTCCATAGTGGCTGTATCAATTTACATTCCCACCAACAGTGCAAGAGGTTCCCTTTTCTCCACACCCTCTCCAGCATTTGTTGTTTGTAGATTTTCTGATGATGCCCATTCTAACTGGTGTGAGGTGATACCTCATTGTAGTTTGGATTTGCATTTCTCTAATAATTAGTGATGTTGAGCAGCTTTTCATATGCTTCTTGGCCATCTGTATGTCTTCTTTGGAGAAGTGTCTATTTAGGTCATCTGCCCATTTTTGGATTGGGTTGTTTGCTTCTTTAATATTGAGCTGCATGAGCTGTTTATATGTTTTGGAGATTAATCCTTTGTCCGTTGATTCATTTGCAAATATTTTCTCCCATTCTGAGGGCTGTCTTTTCCTCTTGTTATGGTTTCCTTTGCTGTGAAAAAGCTTTGAAGTTTCATTAGGTCCCATTTGTTTATTTTTGTTTTTATTTCCATTACTCTAGCAGGTGGATCAAAAAAGATCTTGCTGTGATTTATGTCAAAGAGTGTTCTTCCTATGTTTTCTTCTAAGAGTTTTATAGTGTCCACTCTTACATTTAGATCTCGAATCCATTTTGAGTTTATTTTTGTGTATGGTGTTAGGGAGTATTCTAATTTCATTCTTTTACATGTAGGTGTCCAGTTTTCCCAGTACCACTTATTGAAGAGACTCTCTTTTCTCCATTGTATATCTTTGCCTCCTTTGTCATAGATTAGTTGACCAGAAGTGTGTGGGTTTATCTCTGGGCTTTCTATCTTGTTCCATTGATCTATGTTTCTGTTTTTGTGCCAGTACCATATTGTCTTAATTACTGTAGCTTTGTAGTATAGTCTGAAGTCAGGGAGTCTGATTCCTCCAGCTCCATTTTTTTCCCTCAAGACTGCTTGGGCTATTCGGGGTCTTTTTTGTCTCCATACAAATTTTGAGATGATTTGTTCTAGTTCCGTAAAAAATGCCATTGGTAATTTGATAGGGATTGCATTGAATCTGTAGATTGCTCTGGGTAGTATAGTCATTTTCAGAATATTGATTCTTCCAATCCAGGAACATGGTATATCTCTCCATCTGTTGGTATCATCTTTAATTTCTTTTATCAGTGTCTTACAGTTTTCTGCATGCAGGTCTTTTGTTTCCCTAGGTAGGTTTATTTGTAGGTATTTTATTGTTTTTTTGTTGCAATGGTAAATGGGAGTGCTTCCATAATTTCTTTCAGATCTTTCATCATTAGTGTATAGGAATGCAAGATATTTCTCTGCATTAATTTTGTATCCTGCAACTTTACCAAATTCATTGAGTACCTCTAGTAGTTTTCTGGTGGCATGTTTAGGATTCTCTATGTATAGTATCATGTTATCTGCAAACAGTGACAGTTTTACTTCTTCTTTTCCAATTTGTAATCCTTTTATTTCTTTTTCTTCTCTGATTGCCATGGCTACGACTTCCAAAACTATGTTGAATAATAGTGGTGAGAGTGGACATCCTTGTCTCGTTCCTGATCTTAGAGGAAATGCTTTCAGTTTTTCACCATTGAGAATGATGTTTGCTCTGGGTTTGTCATATATGGCCTTTATTATGTTGAGGTAGGTTCCCTCTATGCCCACTTTCTGGACAGTTTTTATCATAAATCGGTGTTGAATTTTGTCAAAAGCCTTTTCTGCATCTATTGAGATGATCATACGGTTTTTCTTCTTCAATTTGTTAATATGATGTATCACATTGATTGATTTGTGTATATTGAAGAATCCTTGCATCCCTGGGATAAATCCCACTTGATCATGGTGTATGATCCTTTTAATGTGTTGTTGGATTCTGTTTGCTAGTGTTTTGTTGAGGATATTTGCATCTATATTCATCAGTGATATTGGTCTGTAGTTTTCTTTTTTTGTAGTATCTTTGTCTGGTTTTGGTATTAGGGTGATGGTGGCCTCATAGAATGAGTTTGGGAGTGTTCCTTTCTCTGCAGTTTTTTGGAAGAGTTTGAGAAGGTTAGGTGTTAGCTCTTCTCTAAATGTTTGATAGAATTCACCTTTGAAGCCATCTGGTCCTGGACTTTTGTTTGTTGGAAAATTTTAAATTACAGTTTCAATTTCATTGCTTGTGATTTGGTCTGTTCATATTTTCTGTTTCTTCCTGGTTCAGTCTTGGAAGGTAATACCTTTCTAAGAATTTGTCCATTTCTTCCAGGTTGTCCATTTTATTGGCATAGAATTTCTTGTAGTAGTCTCGTAGGATGCTTTGTATTTCTGCAGTGTCTGTTGTAACTTCTCCTTTTTCATTTCTAATTTTATTGATTTGAGTCCTCGCCCTCTTTTTCTTGATGAGTCTGGCTAATGATTTATCAATTTTGTTTATCTTCTCAAAGAACCAGCTTTTAGTTTTATTGATCTTTCCTATTACTTTCTTTGTTTCTTTCTCATTCTTTTCTGCACTGTTCTTTATGATTTCTTTCCTTCTGCTAGCTTTGGGTTTTGTTTGTTCTTCTTTCTCTAGTTCATTTAGGTGTAAGGTTAGATTGTTTACTTGAGATTTTTCTTGTTTCTTGAGGTAGGCTTGTATAACTTCCCTCTTAGAACTGCTTTTGCTGCATTCCATAGGTTTTGGATCGTCGTGTTTTCATTGTCATTTGTCTCTAGGTATTTTTTGATTTCTTCAGTGATCTCTTGGTTATTTAGTAACATATTTTTTAGCCTCCATGTGTTTCTGTTTTTTACGTTTCTTTCCCTGTAATTCATTTCTGAACTCATAGCTTTGTGGTTAGAAAAGATGCTTGATATGATTTCAATTTTCTTAAATTTACTGAGGCTTGATTTGTGATCCAAGGTGTGATCTGTCCTGGAGAATGTTCCGTGCGCTCTTGAGATTTAAGTGTAATCTGCAGTTTTTGGATGGAATGTCCTGTAAATGTCAATTAAGTCTGTCTGGTCTGTTGTGTCATTTAAAGCTTCTGTTTTCTTATTTATTTTCATTTTGGATGATCTGTCCATTGGTGTAAGTGAGGTGTTAAAGTCCCCCACTATTATTGTGTTACTGTCGATTTCCTCTTTTATAGCTGTTAGCAGTTGCCTTATGTATTGAGGTGCTCCTATGCTGGGTGCATATATATTTATAATTGTTATATCTTCTTCTTGGATTGATCCCTTGATCATTATGTAGTGTCCTTCCTTGTCTCTTGTAACATTCTTTATTTTAAAGTCTATTTTATCTGATATGAGTATAGCTACTCTAGCTTTCTTTTGATTTCCATTTGCATGGAATATCTTGTTCCATCCACTCACTTTCAGCCTGTATGTGTCTCTACGTCTGAAGTGGGTCTCTTGTACACAGCATATATATGAATCTTGTTTTTGTATCCATTCAGCAAGCCTGTGTGTTTTTGTTGGAGTATTTAATGCATTCACGTTTAAGGTAATTATCGATATGTATGTTCCTGTGACCATTTTCTTAATTGTTTTGGGTTTGTTTTTGTAGATCCTTTTCTTGTGTTTCCCACTTAGAGAAGTTCTTTTAGCATTTGTTGTAGAGCTGGTTTGGTGGTGCTGAATTCTCTTAGCCTTTGCTTCTCTGTAAAGTGTTCAATTTCTTCATCGAATCTGAATGAGATCCTTACTGGGTAGAGTAATCTTGGTTGTAGGTTCTTCCCTTTCATCACTTTGAGTATATCATGCCACTCCCTTCTGGCTTGTAGAGTTTCTGCTGAGAAATCAGATGTGAACCTTATGGGAGTTCCCTTGTATGTTATTTGTTGTTTTTCCCTTGCTTTCAGTAATTTTTCTTTGTCTTTAATTTTTGTCAATTTGATTACTGTGTGTATCGGCATGTTTCTCCTTGGGTTTATCCTTTATGGGACTCACTGCACTTCCCGGTCTTCGGTGGCTATTTCCTTTCCCATGTTAGGCAAGTTTTCGACTATGATCTCTTCAGATATTTTCTCTGGTCCTTTCTCTCTGTCTTCTCCTTCTGGGACCCCTATAATGTGAATGTTTTTGCATTTAATGTTGTCCCAGAGGTCTCTTAGGCTGTCTTCATTTCTTTTCATTCTCTTTTCTTTGTTCTGTTCCGCAGCAGTGAATTCCACCATTCTGTCTTCCAGGTCACTTATTCATTCTTCTGCCTCAGTTATTCTGCTATTGATTCCTTCTAGTGTAGTTTTCATTTCAGTTATTGTATTGTTCATCTCTGTTTGTTTGTTCTTTAATTCTTCTAGGTCTTTGTTAAATATTTCTTGCATCTTCTCGATCTTTGCCTCCATTGTTTTTCCGAGGTCCTGGATCATCTTCACTATCATTATTCTGAATTCTTTTCCTGGAAGGTTGCCTGTCTCCACTTCATTTAGTTTTTCTGGGGTTTTATCTTGTTCCTTCATGTGGTACATAGCCCTCTGCCTTTTCATCTTGTCTATCTTTCTGTGAATGTGGTTTTTGTTCCACAGGCTGCAGGATTGTAGTTCTTGCTTCTGCTCTCTGCCATCTGGTGGATGAGGCTGTCTAAGAGGCTTGATGGGAGGGACTGGTGGTGGGTAGAGCTGACTGTTGCTCTGGTGGGCAGAGCTCGGTAAAACTTTAATCCACTTGACTGTTGATGGGTGTGGCTGGGTTCTCTCCCTGTTGGTTGTTTGGTCTGAGGCAACCCAACACTGGAGCCTACCTGGGCTCTTTGGTGAGGCTAATGACAGACTCTGGGAGGGCTCACGCCAAGGAGTACTTCCCAGAACTTCTGCTGCCAGTGTCCTTGTCCCCACCGTGAAACAATGCCACCCCCCGCCTCTGCAGAAGACCCTCCAACACTAGCAGGTAGGTCTGGTTCAGTCTCCCCCAGGGTCACTGCTCCTTCCCCTGGGTCCCGATGCACACAGTACTTTGTGTGTGCCCTCCAAGAGTGGAGTCTTTGTTTCCCCCAGTCCTGTCGAAGTCCTGCTATCAATTCCCACTAGGCTTCAAAGTCTGATTCTCTAGGAATTCCTCCTCTTGTTGCCAGACTCCCAGGTTGGGAAGCTCAGAACCTTCACTCCAGTGGGTGGACTTCTGTGGTATAAGTGTTCTCCAGTTTGTGAGTCACCCACCCACCAGTTATGTGATTTAATTTTACTGTGATTGCACCCGTCCTACTATCTCATTGTGACTTCTCCTTTGTCTTTGGATGTGGGGTATCTTTTTTGGTAATTTCCAGTGTCTTCCTGTCGATGATTGTCCAGCAGCTAGTTGTGACTCTGGTGTTCTCTCAAGAGGGAGTGAGAGCATGTCCTTCTACTCCGACATTTTGGTTCCTCTCCCTGGGCCATTTAATCAAATTGTTAAAGTTATGTTTGTAAGTTGTTCATAGTATGCCCTTATTATCCTTACAATGTTTATAGGGTCTATGGTGATATCTCGTTTCATTATTAAACTGACAGATTTTGTTTTAATCTTTATCATTCTTGCTGGACGTTTATTAATTTTATTGATTTTTTCATATAACTAGCTTTTTGTTTCAGTGATTTTTCTGTTTTTCAATTTCATTTATTTCTGCTGTTATACTTATTATTTCCTTCTTTTTGCTTGCTTTGGATTTATTCTTCTCTTCTTTTTCTTTTCAAATGTAACATTTAATGGTATAAATTTAAGTTTCCCTGTCAGCATTGCTTTAGCTACATCTCTTATATTTTGATAAGTTGTATTTTCATTTTCATTAAGTTCTCGTTTTTTTTTGTTTGTTTTTGCGGTACGCGTGCCTCTCACTGTTGTGGCCTCTCTCCTTGCGGAGCACAGGCTCCGGATGCGCAGGCTCAGCGGCCATGGCTCACGGGCCCAGCCGCTCTGCAGCATGTGGGATCTTCCCGGACCGGGGCACAAAGCCGTGTCCCCTACATCAGCAGGCAGGCTCTCAACCACTGTGCCACCAGGGAAGCCCTAAGTTCTCGTTTTTAAAATTTTCTTTGAGAATTTTTGACCCATGGATTATTTAGAAGTATGTTGTTCAATTTTCATTTGATAGAGATTTTCCTTTTATTTTTTCATTGCCAGTTTCTAGTTTGATTACCATTCTTTTAAATTTGTTCAGGTTTGTTTTCTTGCTGAGGGTATTGTCTATCTTCATAAATGTTTCATAGGCACTTGGATAAAATATCTATTTCTCTGTTGCTAGTTGGAATGTTTTAAGTATTTCAGTTAGATCCTGTTGGTTGATCGTTTTCAGATTTTTTTATATTCTTGCTGATTTTCTTTAGTAGTTGAATCAGTTGCTGAGAGAAGAGTGTTAAAGTCTCCAACAGCAATTGTGGATTTGTCTGTTTCTTTTTAGTTTTATCAGTTTTTGTTTAGTGTATTTTGAGGTTGTGTTGTTTGGTATAACACATTTAGGATCATTGTCTTCCTGGTGGGTTGATCATTTTATCATTATTTAATGTCCCTGTTGATCACTAGTAATTTTCTTTGTTTTTAAGTTTGTTTTACCAGATATTAGTGTTTGCATGGCATATCTTTTTCCATTCTTTTATTTTCAGCCTACTTATGTCACTGAATTTGAAATAAGTTTCTTGTAAGCTGTATATAGTAAGGTTGTGTTTTTTTTAATCTACTCTGTCATTTTCTTTCTTTTGATATATTTAGATTATTTACATTTAAGGTAATTTTTGATGTTTTCTCTGGTTGTTGTTACTCTTTTCTTGCCTTATGATGGGTTACTTAAACAGTTTTTTAAGGGTTCCCTTTTTGTTCTGTGTGCAAGGCATTTTTGATGTCTCTCTGTATGTCCTAATCTCTCTTTATAAAGACACCAGCCAGACTGGATTAGTGCCCACCCTAGTTACCTCTGTTTAACTTAGTTACCTCTTTAAAGGCCTTGTCTCAAATATGACTACATTCTGAGGTACTGGGGCTTAAGGCTTCGATATATGATTTGCGGGGGAGGTGGGGTGGAGACGTAATTCAGTCTATAACAGTACGTTTCAAGTGTTCTCCTATGTAACTGAATTAAAGAGTTAAATGAAATTATTTGGAATTGTTTTTTTCTAACCATTTTAAACCATTCTCTTAGAGTGTAATAACAAGATGTAAGGCATCAAGTCAGATATGTAACTTTCAGTTTGCTGTGGCAAATAAGTATGCATCTGTGTCATCTGAGAGGTACATTAAAGTACTTAGAACAAAAGTCGTAAATCTGGGAGAGAGTTATAGCCTTGTTTTATATCATTTATGATACAAATTTGTTTTAAAAATTCATTTTGACCCATTTTAATTATCATTATGATATTGTCATAAAGAAACAGTAAATGTTTGTAGTGTATGCCAAATTTATACAAGTCAATCTGGAGATAGTTACTGTTTAGGCACCTGAAAGTGAATGATAGAACAGTTAATGTTGTAGAGATTTATATTATTCATATGTAGTAGAAATAGTAGAATTACTAATAGAAATTAGTAGAAATATTAAATAAGCTTTTATCTTTTGTGCACACAATGATGGCTAGGGAAAGGCTACTCAGAAACATGCAGTATGTCTAGATAAGACAATTGAAGTTAATAAAAAGAAAGTTTGCTTTGTTTAATTACCAAAATTGACTGATTGCAGGCTTTATTATTCACTTATAGTTAGTCTGCTTTATCTGTATCTCTTCATTAGTATTCAAGCACATTCTAGTTGCTTAAAAACACAGTGTATATAACAAAAGACATGGTGCATGTTCTCTTCGAACTTCAGTTCAGTGGGAGAGATACATTAAACAATGATAATATCAATTGAATATTTGAAAGATATTAGTGCTCTGAAAGGAACAGTTCTTCAAAAGCATATGATAAAGGAACTTGACAGTGTTTGAGGAAACCTTTCTAGAGTAAGGGATGTTTAAGCTTTGATCTGAAGGAAAATTATGAGCTATGGTTAACTGAATTTATGTGATAGAGGGCTGGGGAGAGGAGAGCAGAGGATTCCAGACCAAAGAAACTCCATCTGCAGAGGCTCTGTGATGAGAAGGAATATGCTGGGAAATTTGAGAGGGCCAATGTAGTTGAATCCCTGAGAACTGTTAGGAGGAAAGTGTGTGACAAGACTAGAGAGGTAGGCAGGGCCCAGCAAAGCCATTTCAGCTATGTTAAAAGATTTGGGGTTTCCTCTGTCTTGAGACAGAGGAAAACGTTGTGTTCCACAGAGGAGTAATGAACTTGAAGAGATCACTCTGCCGATATGTGTGAAGAATTGGTTAGAAAGGAACAAATAGATCCATTTAGAAAGTGCAGATGCATTAATTTTGTAAAATTCTTTCTGCTTATGATAGTACACACAAAAAAGTAGTCACTCCAGGTACTGTTTTAGATAACAGGGGTGTATCAGTGAACAAAACATAAGTCTCTGCCCTCAAAGAGCTTACTTTGTAGTTAGGAAGAGAAAACAGATAATCAAATAACTATATCATCTTTCAGGTATTAGTAAGTACTGTATTAGTACTTACTTTTAGTAAGAAAGGTAAAACCAGATGGGGAGATAAAGAGAGACTGAGAGTGCTATGTTATTAAGGATGGTCTAAGAAGAACTGAGGAGGAGATAACTGGAACTGAAGGAACAGATCTGCACATATCACATATATTTGGAGGAAGAATTCCAGGCAGAGAACACTAAGTACTAAGTACAGAGTATGTGGGGCCTGGTCAAGGAAGAGCAAGGAGGCCAGTGTAGCTGAGGTACAGTGAGAAGAGGGAGAGTGTTAGGAGATGAGGTCTAGGACTAAGTGCATTACAGTTGGGTTGGATGTGAGCTATATAACACTTATCACTTTGATATTTTATATATATAGCTTTATACTAAAATTTAGTAATTTCTTTTGCTGGTAATTGTTCATGAAATTAAAATAGTATTATTAAACTTCTGGACTTAATTCCAGTGATTGGAGTGGGGAGGGGGGTTCCCCCACACCACCAAGCATTTCTCCAGATACCAGTTGGTGTCCTACTATTCAACTCAGTCCTGACACTATCTACCCAGAGACAGCATCAGATTCCACAATAAGGGTTTAGTCCAGAAGACTACACTCCCCCTCTGCCCAGTCACACACACACACTTCTGATGCCATTTGCAAGCCCAGGTTGTCACCTATGCTTCTAATTGGCTACAGTTTGGAGGTTGTCACGACCCTGTCCTTGGACTTCAGATGCCAGTTTCAAGTCCAGGTTTTTACCTGTTCTTCTGGCCAACTGGCTCTAAATCAGAGCTTCCCATGACCCCCTCATTGGGTTCAGTTAATTTGCTAGGGTGGCTCACAGACCTTCAGGAAATCCATTTGCTCACTAGATTACCACTTTATTATAAAAGGATATAATTCAGGAACAGCCAGATGGAAAAGATGCATAGGGGTAAGTATGTGGGAAAGGGGCTCAGAGCTTCTATGCCATCTTCAGGTAAGCCCCTCTCCCAGTACCTCCATGTGTTCACCAACCCAGAAGCTCTCTGTACCTCATCCTTTTGGGTTTTTATGGAGGCTGCATCACATAGGCATGATTGATTAAATCATTCACCATTGGTGATTGATCCAACCTTCAGCCCCTCTCCCTTACCTGGAGGTCAGGGGAGTTGGGCTGAAAGTACAAAATCACACAGTTGGCTCCTCTGGCAATCAGTCCCCATTCTTAGGTGCTTGCCAGAAGTCTCCATTAACATAACAAAAGACACCTTTATAGCTCTCCTGACAGGAAATGAAGGATTTTAGGAACTCTGTGCCAGAAACGGGAAGACCAAATACATGTTCCTTACTATAAGTCACAATATCACAAATATTCTGTCATTTACAACTTCTAAGAGCCATTTCTGTTTTTTTTTAAAATAAAAATATAGTCTTATCAAAAATACACAAATACGGAAGAGTAGTGTTGCTGCTTGAATTTCCTACCCCCTATACAAACCCCAAATTCACATGTTGAAGTCCTAATCCCCAATACCTAAGAGTAGTACCTTATTTGGAGATAGGGTCTTTTACAGAGGTAATCAAGTTACAGTTAGGTCCTTAGGGTGGATCCTAATCCAGTTATGACTAGTGTCCTTATAAAAAGGGGAAATTTGGACACAGAGACAGGTATAGAGGGAAGACAGTTTGAAACAAAATAGGAAGATGATCTACGTATGAGCCAAGGAGAGACCTGAAATAGATCCTTTCCTCACAACCCTGAGAAGGGATCAGTCCTACTGTAACCTTAATTTTGGAGTTCTAGCCTTAAGTCACCCAGTCTGTAGTTCTTTGTTACAGGACTGCTAGCAAACTAACACAGGTATTAACTGAAAAGCAAAAGTTTCTTTTTTTCTCTATTCTGACTCTCCTCACTCTCTCCCAACACTTACAAGGGTAGCAGATTGTTATGAAACCTTCGGGTCTTTTACTGTATGTGTTTTATTAATTTCTAGAGCAACTTAAGTCTTTTAAGAAAATATGGAATTAAAAAACAAGCAACATATACCTGAAACTAACACAACATTGTAAATCAACTATACTCCAATAAAAATTTTTTTAAAAAGAGCAGCAAAAAGTAAAGTCTACAGCACTATATTCATAGTTACTTACTTTCTATGAAAAATTTAACTTTGAAACTGTAAGACCATCTCAGTAATACATACAACTTTTTTCTTAAAAGATTGACCTATTTTGTTTTGTTTTTAAACTTTTATACCAAGATATTTCACAATCTTATTTACTTTAATTTATTACTTTATTAAGATTGATTTTTCCATTCCAGTATTGTATTCCATTATAACCTTTTCTATTGCTTCTGCATGGTATTTTGGAAAAAGAACTTGCTACCACTTGGTGGCACTACTTGGCTTAAAAATGAATCAGATTGTCTGCCGTTAACTGTACGCCGTTCCACTTAAATGACTAAATTCAGAGGGGATCTATTTGATATTGAGCAACTTAATATTATAAATGATTGGTTATTTTGTAAATAAAATAATAATTAGTGTGGTAAAACTGCATTTTATTAAAATGTCATATGGAATATAAAAGCAAACCAAGCCTTAGTTTGATGGGGAGGGAAAGCATACAGATTTTTGATAGAAACCTTCTTTATTTAGTCCAGGCATTATTTGTATTCTGCCTTAAACCTCTATGTGTCTAAATTTTAGAAAAATATATTTTTAATATTAGAAACAAACATCTTCAACTTTCCTTTAATATTAATATTTTCTAAGAAGTGTATTTTATTTTGTCTTATATAAAACTAAGATATTAGATTTTTTTTAGGTGATCAAAATAAATGACACATGTAGGAAAACAAATTTAAAGTATATTTTGTTATGTCTTCCTGCAACATACTAAAAACTCAGGCAGTCATTTTTAATATATTTTATTTGTTTTATTTAATTAGGCAAAGGATCTTGAAGTGTAAGATGTGGAAAGTTATGATGTCCCCAGACATGATTTTTACTTCTAAACAATTGATATATAATACCATAAAGCTAAAGTATTTGTGTAATTATTGTTTTCTGGGTTGCATATACAGCATATAAAAGGTAATGCCCCATGTCTTTTTTTTTTTTTTTTTTTTCTCTTTCCGGGCCGTGCCACGCGGCTTGCAGAGCTTAATTCCCCGACCAGGTATCGAACCTGGCCCCCCCCACAGTGAAAGTGCCAGGTCCTAACCACTGAACCGCCAGGGAATGGACCGCCAGGAATTCCCCACCCATGTCTTTTTCAAAATTGAAATATAATACATACAGGAAACTGTACTAAGTATACAGCTGAGTGAATCGTCACAAAGTAAACACTCCATGACCACCATAAATCAAGAAATAGAATACTGCCAGCAACCAGAAGCCTCCTATGCTTCCTTTCCCAAGCACTCTCCCTTTCCCATTTCCTGGAGTAACGACTACCTGGCTTCAAAGACGGTAGCTTTTTTTTAAACCTGTTTTTGGACTTTTATAAAAATAGAATTATATAGTAGTAGCATTTTGTCTCTGTCATGTTTGGGAGATTCATGTATGTTATCAGCTACCAATATAACTGTAGCTCCCTTGTACTATTTTATCACCATTTATCTTTTTACTGTTGGACATTTGGACTGAGTAATACTGTCATGAACATTCCTGTAAATGTTTCATGGGCTACATGTGCAACATTTATGTGGGATATATACCAGAAGTAGAATAACTGGGTCATTGGTGTATGTATGTTCAAATTTAGAAGATAATGCAAGAATTGTCTTCAGAGTCATTGTACCTATCCCATCAACAGAATATGAGGATTCCTATTGCTCTGTATTCTCACCAACACTTGGTATTAATAGCCTCTTTAATTTTAGCCCTTCTGAAGGATACATTTCCGTGATTCCAAATGAAATTGAGTACTTTTTCTTGAATTTGTTGGCCGTTTGGATATCCTCTTTTTTATTATTATTACCATTTAACATTACTATTTAATATTAATACTATTTACTATTTAACATTTAATAAAATAATACTATTTCATTAGTAGTAGTATTTACTATTATTATTACTATTACTATTTAGCTTTCTATATTACTGATTTATAGGAGTTACATATTTTATGGATGAGCCCTTTTTTTCCTACTGGAAAGGAACAGTAGGAAAGAACAGTTCTTTTCCTTCTGTTTTTAGGAGTTTTTATATATGCTAGATACAAATCTTCTGTTAGTTACATATGTTAAAAAAATATATCCATTTTGTCTTGATTTTCACCCTCTTAATGTTATCTTTTGATGAAAGGAAGGTCTTAATTTTAGTGTAGTCTGATTTATCATTGTTTTCCTTTATAGTCAATGCTGCTTGTGTCCTGTCTAAGAAGTCTTTCTCTGCTCCAAGAACATGAATGAAGATATTCTCTTATGTTACCTTCTACTATGTATCCTCTAGTGGTTCTCAACTAGAGGCACTTCACCCTGCCCTCATCCCACACCTTCCACCCCATGGGTAGGACATTTGGCAGTGTTCAGAGACATTGTTAGTTTTCACAACTGGGTGGGTGGAGTACTCCTGGCATCTAGTGGGTTGGCTAGGGATGCTACTAGACATTCTGCAGTGCACAGAATGCTAAGTATTCTACAATGCACAAAAAAGTTAATTTAGCCCAAAGGTTCACTAGTGCTGATGAGGTTTAGAGACACTGTCCTAGAGGCTTTATTATTTTGCTTTCTACTTTCTATCTAGAATTGATTATTGTATATTACTTTGTATGTTGTTTATGATGCATTTAGATTTACCTTCTACCTAGAACTTATTCTAGATATTATATGACATATAGAGGTCACCTTTTTTTTTTTTTATGGATGTACATTTTATGCAACATCATTTGTTGAAAAGATTGTTTCCCAGCTGCTCTGCAGTATTAACTTTGTAATAAATCAAGTGACCATATATGTATGAATCTGTTTCTGGGCTCTATTTTTTTCCATTGGTCTACTTTATCTACCCTTGCACCAAAACTATGCTGTTTTAATTAACATGGCATTATAACAAGTCTTCATGTTCAATGAGGCAAGTTTTCCTACCTTGTTCTTCTTGGCTCTTTGCAGTTCCATATAAATTTTTACTGTCACATTGTCAGTTTTACAAAAATTGAATTGAGAAGGAGTTGACATCTTTATGTTATTAAATCTTCCAATCCATGAATGTCGTATCCTTTCATTTATTTAGGTCACTGAGTCTCAAACTCTGTGTTCTCAAGATCCATTTAAACTCTAAAAAAACCTTTTTTTAATCTGGTTTTGGGGAGCAAGAATATCCTATTAAATATTTACATAAATAACATACTTTGGGGGAACAAGAATATCCTATTAAATGTTAACATAAATAATATAATTTTGTGAAAAATATACTTTCCAAAACAAAATTTAGTGAGAATAGTGTTACATTTTTGCAAATCTCTTTTATGTCTAGTTTAATGGAAGACAGCTGGATTCTCACACCTGCTCTGCTTTAATCCGTTGAGATAGCACAAGTCGTATAGACTGGAAAACTCTGTTGAACACTGTGAGAGAATGAGAGTGAAAAAGGCAAATAAGGTCTTATTAGTAATATTATGAAAACAGTTGTGATTTTGAGAATCCCCTGATAGGGTTTCAGGGACCCCCAGGGGTCCACAGATCACACTTTTGGGAGCTGTTGCCCTAGAGATTGCAACATGCATCCTTGACCAGTAAGAGTCTAATTAATTTACCTTATATCTTTCCAGACAATGTGAGGAACCTAAAACACTTTAATTCCATTAATCACCCCCCTCACCCTTTGCTCGGTTTATTTGCTATAATACTCACCTGTTTTTAACTCCATATATATGTTATTTTTTAATTTTTTATTATTTATTTTTTTGTGTGGTATGCGGGCCTCTCACTGCTGCGGCCTCTCCTGCCGCGGAGCACAGGCTCCGGACGCGCAGGCTCAGCGGCCATGGCTCACGGGCCCAGACGCTCCGCAGCATGTGGGAGCCTCCCGGACCGGGGCACGAACCTGCGTTCCCTGCATCGGCAGGCCGACTCTCAACCACTGTGCCACCAGGGAAGCCCTCACCTTCACTTTTGAATGACAGTTTTTTACTGGTTAGAATGCTGGCTTGGCCATCATTTTCTTTTAATTAGGCTATTATCCCTTTGTGTTCTGGCTTCTGTTGTTTCTGTTGAGAAATTAGGTGCTACTCCTGTCAACATCTTCCAACCAAAAAGACCAGCAAAGAACACCTATAGTTGAACATGGTTTTTACTTGTTGAAGTGAAAGATTCTTCATAGTATAGGGAATTTGGGGGTGTCTTTTTAAGAGGGTATTAGAACCTATTATAGGATTGGACTTTGGTTGGGTAATTTTAGAGAGGAGCTAACGAAGTAGAAGTTTGCTCTAAATTAGATGTTGTCAGAACATGGGCACATTTGACTGCCATCTTTTTTTTTTTTAAATTGAGGTGAAATTTACATAACATGCAGTTAATCATATTAAGTGTACAATTCAGTGGTATTTAGTATATTCACAATATACTTTCCTTTCTCATTTCAAAGGTGTTTCAACACCCTGTAAACGTTAGGTAATCATTTCCAATTCCCCCCTTCCACTACCACCTGGTACCCTTTACTTTCTGTCTCTATGGATTTACCTATTCTTGCTATTTCAAGTGAAAGGAACCGTACAATGATTCTTCATGTCTGACTTCTTTCACTTAGCATATTTTCAAGGTTCATCCAAGTTGTAGTATGTACTTCGTTTCTTTTTTTGGCTATTATGAATAATGATGCTGTAAACATTCATGTACAATTTTCTATGTGTATGTAAGTTTTCATTTCTCCTGGATATATATCTAGGAGTTGAATAGCTGGGTTACGTGGTAATTCTTTGTTACCTTTTTTAAGAACGCCCAACGGTTTTCCACAGTGGGTACATTGTTTCAGTTTCTCACCAGCAATGTATGGGGTCTCTATTTCTCCACATTCTCATCAACACTTGTTATTTTCCTGGGTTTTTTTTGTTTTTTGTTTTTTTTAATTAAAGCTATTCTAATGGGTGTGAAGTGGTACCTTATTGTGGTTTTCATTTGAGTTTTCTTAATGACCAAGATGGTGAACATCTTTTCATGGGCTTGTTAGCCATTTGTGTAACTTCATTTGAGAAATGTTGGTTTAAGTCCTTTGCCTATTTTAAAAATTGGTTTTTTTTTCCTTTTTGTTGTTGAGCTGTTTATATATTCTGGATATTAAACCCTTACCAAATATATCTTGATAATGAACTTTGCACAGAAGTTTTGGTGAAGTCCAAATTATCTATTTTTTTCATTTGTTCATCATGTTTTTGGTGTCAATTCTAAGAATTCATTGTCAAATCCAACATCATAAAGATCCATCCCTAAGCCTTATTCTAAGAGCAATGGCAGTTTTAGTTCTTATGTTTATGTTGTTGGTCCATTTTGATTTAATTTCTGTAGATGAAATGAGGCAGGGGTTCAGCTTCATTCTTTTACATGTGATTGTTCAGTTTTCCCAACACCATTTGTTGAAAGACTGTTCTTTCCCCATCGAATGGTCTTGGCACCTTTTTAAAAATCAGTTGGCCAGGGCTTCCCTGGTGGCTCAGTGGTTGAGAGTCCGCCTGCCGATGCAGGGGACACGGGTTCGTGCCCTGGTACGGGAAGATCCCACATGCCGCGGAGTGGCTGGTCCCGTGGGCCATGACCGCTGAGCCTGCGCATCCGGACCTTGTGCTCCGCAATGGGAGAGGCCACAACAGTGAGAGGCCCGTGTACCGCATAAAAAAAAAAAAAATCAGTTGGCCATAGATGTTTGGACTTATTTCTGGATTCTCAGATCTATTCCATTGGTCTATATGTCTACCCTTATTCCAGTACCACACTGATTACTATAGCTTTGTAGTAAATTTTAACGTTATTATGAGTCCCCCTACTTTATTTCTTTTTCATTGTTGTTTTTGCTCTTAAGGCCCCCTTACAGTTCCGTATGAATTTTAGGATCAGCTTATCCATTTCTATTTAAAAAGGCCATTAGAACTTTGATAGGGATTGCATTGAATCTGTAGATCACTTTGGGAAGTATTGTCATCTTAACAATATCTTGTTTTCTAATCCATGAACATGGAATGCCTTTCCATTTATTTAGGCCTTCTTTAATTTCTTTCAGCAGTGTTTTGTAATTTTTCAGTGTATAAGTCTTTCACCTTCTTGGTTGCATTTATTTCTAGGTATTTTATTTTGAATGCTTTTGTAAATAGAATTTTCTTAATTTCCTTTTTGGATCATTCATTGCTAACAGAGAAACACGATTGATTTATGTTTGTTTATCTTATACGTGCAAGTTTGCTGAAGTTGTTTATTATGTTAGCTCTAGTAAGTTTTTTGTGTGGAATCTGTGGGCTTTTCTATACAGGCATACGTCGTTTTATAGCACTTCACTTTATTGTGTTGCAGATACTCCATTTTTTACAAATTGAAGGTTTGTGGCAACCATGTGTTGAACAAGTCTGTTGGCACCAGTTTTCCAACAACATTTGCTCACTTGATATCTCTGTTACATTTTGGTAATTCTTGGAATATTTCAAACTATCAAATAGCATTGCATGCTACAGAGAAATTGTTCATGAAAGAAAGAGTCAATCGATGCAGCAATCTTCATTGTTGTCTTATTTTAAGAAATTGTCACAGTCACCCCAATCTTCAGCAACCACCACTCTGATCAGTCAGCAGTCGTCAACACTGAGGCAAGACCCTCCACCAGCAAAAAGATTACAACTTGCTGAAGGCTTGGATGGTGGTTAGCATTTTTTAGCAATAAAGTATTTTTAATTAAGGTATGTGCATTGTTTTTTTTTAGACATAATGTCATGGCACACTTAATCGACTGTAATAGACTCTGGAAAAGCCAGGGGACTGGGGTCCCCATCATCTGCACAGTTGAAAATCCAAGTATAACTTACGGTCGGCCCTCCGTATCCAAGGTTCCGGATCCACGGATTCAACCCACCTCAAATTATGTAGCACTGTAGTATTTACTATTGAAAAAAATTCGCTTATAAGTGGATCTGTGCAGTTCAAACCCGTGTTGTTCAAGGGTCAACTGTGTAGTGTAATCATAACTTTTATATTCACTGAGAAACCAAAAAATTTGTCTTGTCTCTCTTTGTTGCAGTATTCCCTTTATTGCAGTGGTCTGGAACCAAACACCCGGTATCTCCAAGGCGTGCCTGTGTATAGAATCATGTCATCTGCAAATAGGTAGTTTTACTTCTTTCCAATTTGGATGCCTTTTACTTGTTTTACTTGCATAGGTGCTGTGCCTAGGACTTCCAGTACAATGTTGAATAGCAGTGGTAAAAGCAGGCAGCCTTGTCTTGGGAGGAAGACTTTGTCTTTAACCATTGATGAGTATGATGTTAGCTGTGGGTTTTTCATGGGTACCTTCTATCATGTTAAGGAAATACCCTTCTAATTCGAGTTTGCTGAGTGTTTTTAATCATGAAATAGTGTTGGATTTTGTCAAATGGTCTTTCTGCGTCCATTGAGATGATTGTGTAGTTTTATTCCTTTTTCTATTAATATAATACATTGCTTTTCTTATATTGAACCACCTTTGCTTTCCTGGAGTAATCCCACTCAGTTATGATTATAATCCTTTTAATGCGCTGTTGGATTCAGCTTGGTAGCATTTTGTTGAGGATTTCTGCGTGTCTTCATAACAGTCTGTCATTTTCTTTTGGTATCTTTGTCTGGCTTTGGTTTTAGGGTAAAGCTGGCCTCATAGAATGTGTTAGGAAGTAGTCCCTCTTCTGTTTTTGGAAAAGCTTGTGAAGGATTGATGTTAATTCTCTAAATGGTAGAATTTACCAGTGAAAGCATTTAGTCTTGGACTTTTCCTTTTTGGGGGTTTTGGGAGGTTTTTGACTACTGATTCAGTCTCATTACCTAATTATAAATCTGTTCAGATTTTCTGTTTCTTCTTGAGTCAGGCTTGGTAATTTGTGTTTCTAGGAATTTGTCCATTTCGTCTAAATTATTTAATTTGTTAGTATTCAGTTCTAATATTTTGTTATAATCCTTTTAATTTCTCTAAAGTCTGTAGTAATGTCCCTATTTTCGTTTCTAATTTTAGTTATTTGCATCTTCTCTCCTATTTTTCTTAGTAAATTTCTTTGTTAATTTTTTTGATCTTTTAAAAGAATTAACTTTTTATTTGATTCTATTTTTATATTTTCTTATCTATGCTCTAATATTTATTATTTCCTTCCTTCTTCTGGCTTGGGTTTAGTTTGCTCTTTTTCCAGTTCCTGAAGGTATAAAGTTAGGTAATAGATTTGAGATCTTTCTTCTCTTTTAATGTAGGTATTTACAGCTATAAATTTCCCTCCAAATACTGCTTTTGCGACATTCCATGAATTTTGGTATGTTGTGTTTTGTTTTCATTCATCTTGAGATTGCCCTCTTAATAAATCTCATCTGTAGGGAAGGCAGGCTGAAGCTGAAATAAACATAGTTGGCAAAGAAGGTAGCTAATCAACTCATTTAGCAAGGGAAGGCGCTATTTGGTAGTTTGTGTTACACAGTTACCTTGTCTGAAGTCGATATTCTGTGAGATATTTTTATGCTCAACAGGAGAACAATATGATTTAGCTGAAAGCATCAGATTAGTTCTCGGACATTAGGAGCTGCTTTTTTTCTTTCTCACTCTAATTATTGTCTCTTTGTGTAGTTATTCTTTTTTTCTGTGTCTACTTTTAAGATGTTCTGTCTTTTATTGTCATCAGTTTTACTGTGATGTATCTAGGTGTAGTTTTCTTTCTGGAGTTCCTGGTGCTTCCAGAAACCACAGGTTGATGTCTCTTGTCAGTTTTAGAAGATTCTCAGCCATTATCTCTTCAAGCATTGCTTCTGCCCTATTTTCTCTCTCCTTTATTTCTAGGATTCCCATTAAATGTGTGCTAGATCTTTTCATTGTATCCTTTTTCAGGTTCCTGTCTTCATTTTCCATCCTTTTATCTCTCATTGCTTCATTCTGGGTACTTTATTCTGACCTTTTTCTAGTTCACTAATTAACTCTTAGTTGTATCTAATTTTTAGTTTTGTTGCATGGTGGCCAGAGAATGTGCTCTATGTGACTTCCATCTCTGTTGGAAATTTCTCTGTGGTCATTATAATATATAGTCAGATTATACAAATCTGTGTTTTACAAATACGTGTTTTGAAATAAAAATGTCTGTTTATTGTTGTGTAGAGTTCTCTATATATTTGATCAGTGGTCTTCAAAATTTTTCTTTGAAATGTCCTCTAAAAGAATTTTGACAAACTGTGGCATTTTTAAGTTACATTTGTAATTTTTGTCACAAAGTGAAAGTATTTATCAATGCTTA
This sequence comes from Aethalodelphis obliquidens, assembly GCF_003676395.1. Taxonomy (NCBI): domain Eukaryota; kingdom Metazoa; phylum Chordata; class Mammalia; order Artiodactyla; family Delphinidae; genus Aethalodelphis; species Aethalodelphis obliquidens. Next base: position 26,756,913 of record NW_020837957.1, on the reverse strand, counting down.
TATATTGTATACATGCTTTAAATCTAATTTCTTCAAAATCTTTGCACTGTAGATTTAATTAATTCAGCTTACAGAAAACGTCTGCCATGGCCTCTCCCGTTGCAGATCACAGGCTCCGGATGCGCAGGCTCAGCGGCCATGGCTCACGGGCTCAGCCGCTCTGCGGCATGTGGGATCCTCCCGGACCGGGGCACAAACCCGTGTCCCCTGCATCGGCAGGCGGACTCTGAACCACTGCGCCACCAGGGAACAGCTTCCCTTTTTAAATTCCGTTCACGTATCATACGTGTCATTGTTGACAACCTTCACATTTCTGAATTTTTATTCTAAGACTGGGGATTGGGGAGGGAAGGGAAAGTAGGTATGGAGAGGAAGAAGGTAGAGTGAGAGACAGACACTGGAATCTTGCCTTGAGTTGTTTTTCAGTGAATTGAGACTATGTGGCCTTTCTGTATCGTTTGCTTTGCTGCCATGGCATTCTCCCTAAGAAAATCTGGTATTCTCAAACCTTTTATTTGGTTCCCCAGAAGTTTTTACACATCAGAGCAATGTACAATATCAAGGTTCTGGGTGGTGGTACCCTTCTAGATCCATGAAATATTCAGCTAACAAGACAAAGATCTGTGCCCTTGAAACTTAGTTTTATGGGAATGATGCACAAACAATAACTGTAATTAGTAAGTATATTACATAGTATTTAAGAAGGTGATAAATGTTACGGGAGGAAAAAGGGTAAACCAGTGTTAAGTGTATTTAAGAATGTCAGCAATAGGGAAGTGAGTTTTGTATGTAATGTTAACCAAAGTGGTCCAGGCAGGCATTATTCAAGAGAAAATAGTTGAGCAAAAGCAAATTAAATGAGGAAGTTTGCCATGAGAGTACCTGGGAAATAGAGCATTCCAGCTTGAGGAATTGTCAGTGCTAAGGCCTTAATGTGGGAGAGAATGTTCAAAGAATAGTAAGAAAGCCAGCATGGCTGGAACTGGGTGAGCAAGTTAGGGAGAGGAATAAGAAATGAGGTCAAAGAGAAAAAAAAGGAATTACTGGGAAGGATCTTCATAGCACCTTTTACAGGGTATTATAAGGATGTTGGGTTTTTTTTCTTTGAGGGAAAAACAGGGAGCTATTGAAGGGTTTTGAGGAACTTGATCTGTCTTAGGTTTTAAAATGATACCTCTCATTGCAGTGTTGAGAATAGATGGTGGGTGGGCAAGAGTAGATGCACTAAGACCAGATTAGGAAGCCCTTGAAATAATACAGGGGAGAGATAATAGTGGACCTGGGTGTAGCAGTAGTGAGAGGCAATTGAATTCTGGATGTAATTTGAAGATGATGGCAATAGGATTTCCTGATGGTTTGGATATGAAGTGCGAATTAAAGAGAATAAGGAAGATTACGCGAAGGTTATTGGCCTGAACAACTGATGGAGATGGAGATAGTTGCAGATTTGTGTTTGGGAATCTTTCTTTCATAAAGTGAGAGAAAGGTGATCTTGGAAGAGGAAAACTAGAATATTCTCCTTGATCTTTTGACTTTTGGGGAGAAGTGTTTAAAGCTTCCCTTTGTGACTGTCTGTCAGTTTCTCCTAATACTTGTGAGTTTATAATTTATATATTTTGTAGGTATTTTGTTGTATGCATAGGGGCTCACGAATAATATATCTTCTTGGTGGATCATGTACTTTATTAATATATAATATTCATTTCTAGCAGGTCTAGTGTTTTTGCCTTAAATTCCATTTGACTTTTCTGGTAGTAGAGACATCTATTTTCTTTTCATTAACATTTGCCTAGTTTATCTTTTCATCACCTTATCTTCCTTTTTATAAACAACATATAGAATACTTATGTTGTTTCTATATGTTAATTCTATACTTAAAAACAAAACAAAAATATGAATGCCTTTTTCTTAATATATGAACTTTTCACATTTATTCTGAATAAATTTATTCTGAATACCGATATGTTTGGACTTTTTTCTGCTTTTTTTCTCTTTGCTTTGTTCCATTATTGTTACTTTTTATATTGGATCAATTTTTTTCCATTTTTTAATTCTATAGATTTGAAATTATATATCTTATTTCACTATTTTAGTTGGTTATCCTTAACATTTTAACATACTTCTAAAAGATTTTCTTTTGATCATTTTCCAGTAGTCAAAACTCCCATGTTGAAATCTTTTGGGGATCTTATTTCCCATATTATTAACTAGGAGGGCACTCAGGTGCAGGCCAGGAGTCTATCTATGGTCCACTTCCAGTCAGTCTGACAAGTTACTCTGATCCAGCATGATTATCCTGAACAAAAAAGAATACATGCTTCTCATTGCATAGGAATCCTTTTTGAACAACTGTCAACAGTTATTAGATTTAGTTGCATGTTTTACTAGTTTAATTGCTCACTAATGTTTATTGATTCTTCTTCACATATTCTTTTCTATCTATGCCTGAATATCTCCTTGGGTAATTCTCTCATCTGTAGGTGATAAACATTTGGAATCCTTTTTTGTCCAATGATGTCTATATTTTGTTGTTATACTTGAATGCTAGTTTAGCTAGTTATAGAATTCTGGGTTAAAAAGTATTTTCACATCTTTCACCATGATACTGGCAAAAATGGTAAGAATATGGGAAAACAGACATTCTTATACATTGGAGGTAGACGTGCATATTGATAGAGATTTAGGGAAATGATTTGAAAATGTATATTAAACTAAAAAAATTCACGTGCAATTTTAAAGGATCTACATTATCAAAATAAAAACATGACTATAGGGCTGTCTATACAAGGATATTTATTGTAGCATGTATATAATATAATACCATTTCTGTGAAGGTAAGCACAAAACAAATACATATGTATATATGTTTGTATGAATAAGAAAAAGGAGTAGTAGGATACACCAGACTATTACATTGGTAACTGAAGTGGGATAGAGTGGGAAAGGTAGAGGAAATTGCAACAAATATGTTCTACTTATGTAATTTTTTCCAATAAATTTGATTTTTAAAAATGTTTCCTCAAAAGCCTGATGACACTACTGGTGATGAATTGTGTATCCTTGTTTCTTTGTAGATAGTCTTGTTTTTGTTTTTGTTTTTTCTGGAAATGAGTAGAATTCTTCCTTTTATTCTTAGAGTTCTGAAATTTCCCCCAGGACTTCTCAAGTGACATGTCTTTTTCTTCATCCTGCTGAGCACTCATTGAATGCTATTATTCTGAAGATTGTGCTTCTTGAGTTCTGAAATTTTTTTCTATTGTGTCCTCTTCCCTGTTCCCCAGGTTTCTTCTATAATTTCTACTCATTATAATTTGTGGGGTCTAGACTTTGTGTCTCTTTTCTGTTATTTTTTTTAACGCTCTTCCTACTCCCTTGTAAAAAAATCTTTCTATTGGAAGAATACCTCATTTCATCAGCTTTATTCACTCTGTTCTTCACCTCACCTGTTGAGAGTTGTTTTTGTTTTTTGGGTTTTTTTTTTCAGAAGTTTTTTTTTTTTTCCGGTACGCGGGCCCCTCACTGTTGTGGCCTCTCCCGTTGCAGAGCACAGGCTCCGGACGCGCAGGCTTAGCGGCCATGGCTCACGGGCCCAGCCGCTCTGCGGCATGTGGGATCTTCCCGGACCGGGGCACGAACCCGTGTCCCCTGCATCGGCAGGCGGACTCTCAACCCCTGCGCCACCAGGGAAGCCCTTTTAGTAGTTTTTTATTTCAAAGTTGTCAGCCTACTGCTACTGTACTTCTTTCTTTAAAATACAATAGTTTATAGAATCTGAGGATATTAAGTATATTTACTTTCTCTTTTTATTCTTCTAGTGGTTAACCTTCTAATTTTAACAGACACTTAAATTTGTATTTCAATCACTATTAATAAGTATTCATAACCTTGTTGTTGTAAAATACACTTAGCACATGAATTTCAGATCCCTTCACACACACAACCTTTTGGGAAAATTTTTCTGAAATGACAGGTAAGTGGTAAACTTACACACTGTGTGCCTTCAACCTGAATGTTGTATAATTTGTCTTTGAATAGGATTGTATCAATATAGTCAAAGTAATTTAAACTCCAAACTTTGAAATTATTGCTCCATTGATGTAATAGTCTTGACGGTGAAAAGTCTGACGCTATTCTGATTCCTATTCTTTTGTATAAAATCTGTTTTTAGTTCTTTTATTTGTTTTTTTTATTTGAGATTGTGGTCTCCTTTCTTTCCAGAGCCCTTGTCTATAACTGTTCAGGTTTATGGTTTTATTTGTCTACATATGTCTCTCTCTTCTAGTCCTTCTACTTTCATTTCGTTGGCATTTTACAAGAGAGAAAGATAAATTCATGTCCTTGATATTCTGAAAGGGATCAGGAACTCTTAGAAACTCTTGAATCCTGAGTGGCCACTTCACATCTTTTTTCCTTAGAGCACTGGGTCATGCACTGTAATTCCCCTCTTTATTGCTTATTGAACAGTAATGCCCTGCCTTATCCCACAAGAGTGGTATTGTTCTAGCACCAGCAACTCTTAAGATATGCTTCTTCCTATGGCTCTTTATCTTCTGCTTATTTATCCTGTTTATTATACCCTGGGAGTAGTGTAAGTTCTCAGGTATCTCCTCCCAGAATACATTTCTGCTAGTAAGGGAGGGTCTCCATTATCATTAGGAGCAGTACACAAATTCAGTGTCATCATTCTGTACATGAAGCAAGTTAATGGCAAGGGTCATGGGGAATGAACACTTAATGAGTAATTACTAAATAACAGGCCCTTTGCTACATGTTTTATGTACATTGTCTTATTTAATCCTTACAATCCTATAAGAAGGTTCCACTCTTATTTTATTGATGAAGCAACTTGAAGTTGAAGGAAAGTGGAGTAACTTTGTCCTAATACGATAGACGTTGTGGAGCTATTTCTCAAACCCAGGCAGGTCTGCCTCCAAAGAGTGATTGTCTTGGCACTGCACTATAAAATTTATCTAAAACTCTCTCTTTTCTGTGAGGCTTTTCTTAGCCATGGTATTTTATAGGACCTTCTACTTCCTCTGAACTGTAGCCTAATATTATTATTAAATAATTCATATTACTCACTGGGGAAATAATGTATTGCTTTTTATTGATAGCAGTTTTTTATACTTATGTGTCCTATATAGTCTTCCTCAGATAGCAGTACAGTTAAAAAAAAAAAAAAAAAACTACCAACAACACCATTTGGATAGTTAGAGTTACAAATAATTAAAATTTTCCATGAAATACCTCAATATTAAATATGCTTCAGTCTCCTTTTATAAAACAGTAATGTGCTATTGATAACATTTTGGTTTTATGGATTTGGTAATATGGAAACCAAACATTCTGTCTCTCATGGTTCAAAATTGCTACTCTTGACCATGACCTCAGTCTCTCTCCATATGAGTAAACCTGAAGGAAATTCTGCGGCTTGCAGGATCTCAGTTCCCCCACCAGGGATTGAACCCAGGCCGTGGCAGTGAGAGCACGGAATCCAAACCAGTAAACCACCAGGGAACTCCACATTTGATTATCAATAAGTACTTGCATTTTCTAAATATAATGTAGTGTTTTCTGTAACGTTTTGGTGAAATTTTGTAATTACTTAAATTCACAATAAATAAATGCTTCTGGTTTTATAATTAAAACTCCAGAATTGAACATGCAGTAAGTAAAAACTTGTTAGGTCAAATGTAAAATCAGGAAAAAAGCAGTGGCTGGTTTGTGATTTGCCTTTACAAAAATAATTCTTTCTTTTTTTTTAAGGACAGTGATATGAGAGAGGTGCATACTTTGTGTTAAGGAAAGCAAATTTCTTATATTTGAATTTTTTACCATCCTAAATGAAGATAATTATAGAGTAGTGATTACCTTGGAATATTTTTCTTAGAAGATAATTGGAATTTTGTAGGCTGATTTTAGAGAAAGGAAAGAAGAAAAGTTGAGTAAATGGTAATATCAGTAAGAGAATTCATGTTTAATAAATATATTATTTTGTAGAAAATAAAACTTCTGTGTTTTTTTGTTTTTCTAGTTCTCAATGAAAGTGCCCCACTTTCCCATCTAAATATATATAAATTTGAATTTACTTAATAGAGTTTAAATGTATAATATAGGTGAAAGGTTAATTACAGAATTTTTTGTATGTGATCTGAACCCCCCTTTCAATAAAATGAAATTGTAATTTAGGGAAATAATATATTCTCCAGATGTGAGAATGTTCTTGTTTGCTTCCCATTAGACCATAAACAATTTTGTGTTTCCTAAATATGATTAATTAATATATGATTGGCAGATGAATTAATGGAACTTTTATAATGAGAATTTTACCGTAACCATTGAGATCTCCAAAAGTTTTTTTTTTAAATACATACAGTTGAATATTTGAAGCTCTGAATTTGAAAGAGTTATCAAAATTGTTTGAGTGTAGAAAGAAACCAGCATAACATTTCTTATGTTCCAGGCTATATATTAAGGCACAAATTATCTCTTCAACTGTTGTAAGGAATTCTTTCAAAGCCACGATTGTTTGCATTTGCAGTCATGTCACTAACTTTGATGTGCTATTCTAATGGACCTTGATCCTATGGAATCGCATATGTCTGGGGCAGAAGTTACATCAGCAGCACTTAGAACATTGTAAATTTTTGAGTTCTTGAACAAATTCCTGGCCTTCCCTGAATAACCACTAGGCAAAAAGACATCTGACATTGATACTGATTCTGTACTCAAAAATTTCCTTTCTCGTATTCCTTGTTTCTTGCTGATTATTGTCAAGTGTATAGGCACAGTAGTGTTTTAATGGTGAATTTCTCTCTGCCCGTAAGAATTATTTCTTCTCTGAAGCAGTTCATTCCATATGCATATATATTTATCTTACCACTTTGGGTATTATTATCTCTATTTTCATTTCTAATATAATTATATGTTTTGTCTTCCTAGGACTTCTGACACTTGTACTTCTTTTGCACTTATTGGATGTGGTGGGTTAATAAATATCTCAAAATTAAGCAGAAACAGCAAACTCATCATAAACTGAAGAACACAAAGACCCAAAGTAAAATAATAATTTATGGCAGTTTAATACTCTTTTGGTGGAGGGCAGAGTTGACACAGTACCTCTGTAGTGTGGAATTGACACATTTTTGACTCAATTATAAAATTGTGGTCAAAAGTTTGATTGGTTTGAAAGTCATATGAAGGAAGTTATCACGCATTTTAATTTTTAAAGACATGAATTGTTCTTGTTGGAGCTGTGTGCATATGTGTGTCATTTACCCTATCAAAACTGAGATGGTCACTTATCTTGTTCTGACTACATGAAAGCATAAACAACACAACGGTCAGTCATTCCGTGCTGAATATGACTTAGCACTCTCCTTTGGTTGCAGCTGCAGTTTATTACCTTGCCTCTTCCAATTGCAAAGTTCTTCATTAGGAAATTAACCTTTTATTAATAAATGTCCATTTGTTTTTCTACTACTGTTGCTTCTCATTATTATATGATTTTGCCAGATTGTTAAAGTTATGCCTTTGTGGGCCCCTTTCTTTTATCCTCCTTGCATTACCTGCTTCAGTTTGCCATATAGCAGCTTCTTGAGATGTGTCAAACTATGTGTAGTATTTAGTGTATTTTTCAACAAGAATCGCTTTGTGTTATTACGTTATTTATGAGCTAGTACCTTATTGTTTGTAACATCTTTCTATTAAATAATGAGGATAATACATGGCATCAGGAACAGAACTATTCAACAAGTTCAGTGTAATTTGGTGGTAGGTGGTACAATGAGATCATTAGTTTGTCATGGCAGTGCCACATGCTGCTAGCAAGAAAGCATTATTAATGTTCCCGCTATTTATTATTTTTGGTGTTGCCAATAGAAAAAACCTCTGTACCTCGAGTTTTCGGGATGCATATAGCTCTGTGACCTCAGTGTGTTAGTCATTTAGTGCCATATTTCATTGTTCAAGAATCAGCTTATCAAATATTACAACTACAGGATTATTTCAGGTAATTTTGAATTTAGAGAATATTTTTAAAGTTCAATAGTATAAATTTAACTTCTGTTTTTAGCTCATTATTTCAAATAATGTTAATAGTGTAATAACCAAACATTAAACATACATAGTACATATGAGAAAGGACCTTAGAAATCATCTTATCCAATCTCCAGTGCCGTATTTCCTTCTACAGTGTTCTGACAAATAGTCCAACCTGCTGAGCCATTCAGTTCACTCTTTTGTAAGACAACCCATTGAAATGCTGAATGGTTCCTGTTTCTAGTTTTTCTTAATCTTGAGATAAAATCCACATCTTTATGATTCAAACATATTGATTATATGTTTTTTCTTCTGTATGCCAAACCTTCAAACATTTGAAGATTGCTAATTGCATTGGCTAATTGTTGGATTAAACTTGCCAGGTTTTCTCTTCATTCTTCATGTTATATGCTGGGTACCCTTACAAATGTTCAGTATTTTTTTAGAGTTTCCTGTCAATGTGACATACAGCTTAGGATACTACCTGGATGATATCATTATATATGGTATACTCTGTCTTCACTTGCATTGTATGCTAGGTGAGACAGGTATATATATTTGTACATTGTGTATAGTATATATATGCTTAAATACTGAAGTAATTTTAGATGTAATATTTCAGTTAATTAAGGTTTTTTTTGCAATTAGAATGACAGTTGTGAATGATTTTCTGTTCTTGAACCAATCTCAAAATATGACTAACTGAAGTTGTCGTGTGTTTTCAAGGATAATTTAAATGAACATGGGGTTTGTGAAAATCTGACAGATCCTAACTCTAACTCAGCTAGTGGGCAACATTATAATTTATTTATAGCTATGCAGTGTAGTTATTAATGAACTAATGTAGAGTGAGGGCAAATTGTACTATATTTTTTGTGAAATTATACTACATGGCAGAGGTTGGTATTATGTAATAAGTACCCACAAAATATTAACCTACTTACAATAAATACAATTAATAATGTACATAAAAGAATGGAATTAAGCTAATTTTCTATGAGAACAGAATTATTCATGAACAGGAAGTGGACAGCATAGATTTGATGACAGGAAGGTTGTATCTAATCTGAATTACTGAGTGACCTAGGAAGCTTGCTCACAGGGATTACAGAATAATTATGTTAATATGCAATTATCACCTCATTTCTTCTGTAGTAACCTCAAGATGTAGTGTGGTGAGGGTGTTATAGCAAGTGCTGATAGTTTGCAAAAATACTGATGTTTGAGATTTCTGAGACAATAAGTCTAGCTTGAGGCATATAAGTGATGATGTCATCTTGAAGACAGATCTGACCTTTGTACTTTTTTTTAATGCTCACAGTATATAACTACAGGCAGTTATAGCTGTAGAACTCATTATGATTTTCCAGAACCTGAAATATGTTTTATGTAGATTTAAAATTCCATTTGCAGCTTTTTATAAAGTATGTGAATTTTTTTAAAGAACATTTTAAAATTCAGTTAATAGAAAAATTGTGGTTATACGATTACATGGAGGAGGACACAGTGATAGTATCTAAACATTTAATAAAAAGATCCTAAGTGATACAGCAATTTCATTGAAATTTAGAGAGGCCAAACAATATAACATTAATTTGTTTATTTTAATTCATTAGTTTCTCCTTTTTAAACTTAATGAATAATGCCTACCTTCAAATATGCTCCTTCCTTTGTTATATTAACGTAACCTAGTATTTATGACTCTTTTATATATATTTAACTATATAAAAGTGGTTGAAAAACTGTTTGAGACAGTGTGAAATTAACTTATAGGTCAAATGCTTTCTTGCCTGGATATTCCATAAGCATCCTGAATGTAGGGAAATAATTTTTGATGTCAAAATTCTGGGTCAGTGCAACACATTTTGATGATCCATTGTTCTATATTGTATCTCAATGCAATAGCTCTGAGTCTTGAATACTGTTAAGAAAAAATGTATCTTGAACACTTTCATTTACAGAAATATATTCTGAAAATTAAGCCAGGAGAATTTTTTATTGTTGCTAAAATACTAGCTTACTGATTCAGCCTCTTGTAGCATATTTTTAAACTGATGCAGTGTATTTTTAATATTAATGTGCTAATAAAAAATTTTTCTGAAAAAGAATAACTCCCCTATTTTTGAGCAGAGATGGTCAATTTGGAGGCAAGTAAGGTGTATTTCACTATGTAGATGTAAAGGAAAACTTTGACTGTTAAAGACCTCATTTTATATTTTCACAATATTTAATTTGATCTTCTGTTTTTCTTTTTACTACATGTGCTTTGTATATTTAAAAATCTGTTATTCTTTCTATGTTTTTGAGCAAAACCCTTTGATATCTTCAAACTTTGAACTTATGGAAGGCTCTTATAAAGCCATTCTGGTAATGAGGATGCAATCTCCAAGCTGACATGATATTCTCATAGTTTGTCACCCTGCTGTTCAGGGGGTACCAATGAAGTTGCTTTAAATGGGAAGCGTCTGTTCCATCTCTGAACCTCTAACACCAGAACAGATGGGTGGAACATGGAACATGGAAGGTTTTACCTCTGAGGTGGTAACAGTGAAGCCACTCATTAACACTGAATTTACCACTTCGTTAGCAACGTTGCTTCCTGTTGAGAAAAGCTAATATAGGCTTTCAGATTGAGCATATATTTGTCTACCTCTGTGAATATAATAAGTAGGAAAAGAAAGTAAATGTCTTTCAGGCTAGTTTTTTTAAAAAAAAATCTGTCATCCATTTCTGATTTATGAGGTTGTTCCTATTTGGGCATTTTACTTTTTCTACCTAACTTAATTAGAAATGTCAGGAACGGGTAATAGTATAGCATCAAGGTTTGCTTTTCTTTTCATTGACGTTTGCACACTCCTTCCTAACACATGTTTATGTGATGCCCATTTTTAACTTCTCTGTGTGTGATGTAGAGACTCCTGCTGGGTGCTGCATTAGCACCATTTTGGAGTGATATCATTGAATATGATGTTATTTGAAGTCTATTTTTATTTCTGTGGAAATTTGCCAATCTCAAAACAGAATTCTAAGACCTATGACGGGCAGAAAAATAATTGTTGGTATAAATAATAATGCCAAAGAAGGATATTTATAATATTTACTTGTAATATTTGTTGTATTAAGGAACACACTTGTGGAAAGAATAAGATCATATTTAAAAGTGCTGCTCTGAGTTGTGAAATAAGAAGAAAATAATTAGAAGCAATTCTTTTATTCTTTAACTGGATTTAATGTTTTACAAAGTATGTACTTGGTACCATAAAAGATATTAGAAATAATGAACTTTATTGCAAATGTTTTAATTTCTAAATAGCAATTGTAAATTCCTGCTGTTCTAAAATGATATTACTTGTTATACAAATTTAAAATACTGTAAAAGAAAAATGGAAGACCTTATTCTTTATCTGAGAGCAGGAACTATGTCTGTCATGTTCCCTACTGAATCCCTGCTACTAGAGCAGTGCCTGGCACATAGAATGGGCTCAGTAAACATTTGGAGAATGAATAAACTGTACTTGATACTATGTACGAAAGGAAAAGAAATATGGAATTTTCTGTCAGTACTTCGAATAATTAAGTACATGGGGTTGCCAAATAGCGGGTTCTTTAAATCGCACTCGAGGATTATTGGATATTTTGAAGGCGTTGCTAAAACTGCTGAGTTAAGAAATCAGAACCATGATGGAATTTGCATTATTTGAATGAGATATCCGAATTTCATAGGAAGAAAACTGTTTTTCTTCTTATACTTTAGGAACTTTTGTTTTGATTTTGCAGTTGTGTTTGTGTTTTTATTCATTCACCACATTAGTCCTTTATTCAACAAATATTGCCTGAGCACTTATGCCAAGCATCCTGTTAGGTTCTAGAGGTATGAAGGTGACTAGGTCACTATCCCTGCGCTCAAAGAGCTTACATTCTTCCAAGAAGATAGGCAACTCCTGTATAATGTGACCATTTCTAAGAGCAAAATAAGAACAGGGTACAAGGAAACTCTTCATAGTAGGGGCAATAATTATAGCCATGGTATGTATGTCTTCCAAACTTTCAGAAGTGTCCTTTCCTTTTAAAATATCCTGCTGTCTTCTCATAATGATTAAATATATTATCAAAAATGCCTACAAAAATATTGTCCACATTTTATATGAAATAAACTAAAAACTTAACATACATTTATGATGTTTCAGAGTAGAGTAAAAATTTTTAGGTTATTGCAGTAGACTGTCAGATCATAAATAGGATAACTGCCAGTAGGGAATGCCTAGAATTTGGGGTTCCAGGTTATGAAAGTTTAAAGAAACATGGAACTTCATTAATTTTAACTTTACTAATTTAGAATGAAGGATATTTTATATAAGCAATGAATGAAACCCAGTGAATGAGACATTTCTTAAATTAGTCGAATTTTAGGAGAATGTGAAACACTGAGAGCAAAGCAGTCTTATTTTAAATAAAAAAATGCTGTTTCATACATTAGCCATTGATGTTGATAGCACATTGTACATTCAAGTAAGCTTCTCTACTGACTGGTATTTTGTTACCTTCCTCTGGGAATGGACTTTTAAGTGACAAAACTTTTACTTTTCTGCAATATTTAACAATTTACATTATTCTCTAGTGTAGAATGTCCCTTAATAAATCTACTTAAGTGAGATAATTTTCTTATTAGCAATCTGTATATGAGATTTTAGATTTTTTTCAGTCTGTAGCATATTCATTTATATTGTGTGTGTCTGTGTGTGTTTGTTTATGTTACTTTGCCCTACATTTTGTATATATGCAGTTTTGTGTTGTTACCTAGCACAAAGGAAAGATTAACCACTGCAGCCCTTTAAAAATCTTTCAATTTTTTTTAAGTGTTTCTTCATCCTTGAAAAATTATTGGGATCTTAGTATAAAAAGTAGAATTAAGCTACTAAAAATGTGTACTTTTAACTCTCCATACGTTCTAATAATATTCTTTCTTTCATGCAAATCTAAATTTTTTTTTCCATTTTCTAGACTAAATGTGTTAAATGGGCTTGCCAACAATATGGATGACTTGAAGATAAACACCGATATTACTGGTGCTAAAGAACTCCTAGATGACAACAGTTTTATATCAGACAAAGAGAGTGGAGTTCATAAACCAAAAGATTGTCAAACATCATTTCAGAAAAACAATACATTCACTCTGCCTGAAGAACTGTCAAAGGACAAATCTGAAAAAGCCTTAAGTGGAGGCCAGTCTACTCTATTTATACATGCTGGTGCTCCTACTGTTTCTAGTGAAAACTTTATCTTGCCTAAAGGAGCTGCTGTTAATGGACCAGTTTCACACTCCTCCTTAACTAAGACTTCCAATATGAATAAAGGCAGTGTTTCATTAACCACTGGACAGCCTGTGGATCAGCCAACGACAGAATCTTGTTCAACTTTGAAGGTGGCAGCTGATCTTCAGCTCTCTACACCACAGAAAGCAAGTCAACACCAAGTTTTATTTTTGTTATCAGATGTAGCACATGCTAAGAATCCAACCCATTCCATTAAAAAACTACCTACCTCTGCTTCAATTGGTTGTGACATTCAGAATTCAGTAGGGAGTAATATAAAGTCAGATAGCACTTTAATAAATCAAGTAGAGGTGGGTGAGGATAGTGAAGATTTATTGGTAAAAGATGATTGTGTCAGTACATTAACAGGAATTTCCTCAGGTACAGATGAATTTAGGTCAGAAAATGATACAAACTGGGACCCCCAAAAAGAGTTCATTCAGTTTCTTATGACGAATGAAGACACAGTGGATAAAGCTCCAGTTCACTCTAAAGTAGGTCTAGAAAAAAAGAGAAAGCGAAAAATGGATGTAAGCAAGATAACTCGTTATACTGAGGATTGCTTTAATGATTCTAACTGTGTACCCAATAAATCAAAAATGCTAGAAGTAGACTTTATGGAACAGAATGAAGAACTGCAAGCAGTAGACTCACAGAAATATACATTATCAAAAGTGAAACCTGAATCAACCGATGAAGACTTGGAATCTGTGGATACTTTTCAACATCTAATTTATAATCCAGATAAGTGCGGAGAAGACAGTTCACCTGTTCATACTGGCACTTTTCTTTCAAATACCTTAAAAAAGAAATGTGAAGAAAGTGATTCCGAGTCACCTGCTACTTTCAGCACCGAAGAGCCATCATTTTACCCCTGTACAAAGTGCAATGTGAATTTTAGGGAGAAAAAGCATCTCCACAGGCATATGATGTATCATTTAGATGGGAATAGTCACTTTCGGCATCTTAACGTCCCAAGGCCATATGCTTGTAGAGAATGTGGACGGACATTTCGAGATCGGAACTCGCTACTAAAGCATATGATTATTCACCAAGAAAGAAGACAGAAATTGATGGAGGAAATTCGTGAATTGAAAGAACTTCAGGATGAAGGAAGAAGTGCACGATTACAATGCCCTCAGTGTGTGTTTGGTACCAATTGCCCTAAAACATTTGTGCAGCATGCTAAAACCCATGAAAAAGATAAAAGGTACTACTGCTGTGAAGAGTGTAACTTTATGGCAGTGACAGAAAATGAATTGGAATGCCATCGAGGAATTGCCCATGGAGCAGTGGTAAAATGCCCTATTGTCAGTTCTGATGTAGCCCAGAGAAAAACGCAAAAAAAGACTTTCATGAAGGACCCCGTTATAGGATCATCCAAAAAATCAGCTACCTATATATGTAAGATGTGTCCTTTTACTACTTCAGCCAGGAGTATTTTAAAAAAACACATGGAGTACTTGCATTCATCATCATGCATTGATTCATTTGGCAGTCCTCTTGGACTTGATAAAAGAAAAAGCAACATAATCGAAGAACCTATAGATACTGATAGTCCTAAACCATTAACTAAACAACAGTCAACAACATTTCCAAAGAACTCTGCTTTAAAACAAGATGTAAAGCGAACATTTGGATCATCCTCACAATCAAGTAATTTTTCAAAATTCCATAAGCGGCCACACAGAATACAAAAAGCTCGGAAAAGCATTGCCCAGTCAGGTGTAAATGTGTGCAATCAAAACAATTCTCCTCACAAGACTGTTATGATTAAAAGCAGCACTGACCAAAAACCTAAGTATTTCCATCAGGCAGCAAAAGAAAAACCTAATGCCAAGGCAAATAGCAACTATTTATATAGACATAAATACGAAAACTACAGGATGATCAAAAAATCAGGTGAATCATATCCTCTGCATTTCAAAAAAGAGGAAGCTAGTTCGTTAAATTCTTTACATCTGTTTTCATCATCAAGTAATTCTCACAACAATAGTTTTATCTCAGACCCTCATAACTCTGATACCAAAAGGCCAGAAAGCTTCAGAGACCACAGGCGTGTAGCTGTAAAGAGAGTAGTTAAGGAATCTAAGAAGCAAAGTTCTGTTGGAGAAGACTTGGATAGCTATCCAGATTTCTTGCATAAAATGACCGTTGTTGTTCTGCAAAAACTTAATTCTGCTGAAAAGAAAGATAGCTATGAAACAGAAGATGAAAGTTCCTGGGACAATGTTGAGCTAGGTGACTACACTACACAGACTATAGAAGATGAAACCTATAATGATATTAATCAAGAACATGTAAACCTATTCCCTCTATTTAAAAGCAAAGTGGAAGGTCAAGAGCCTGGAGAAAATGCTACACTTAGTTATGATCAAAACGATGGCTTTTATTTTGAATATTATGAAGATGCTGGAACTAATAACTTTTTGCATGAGATACACAATCCTCAGCATTTAGAAAATGCAGAAACTTCATTGTCAAAGCATAGTTCTGTTTTTCACTGGACTGATTTGTCTCTTGAGAAGAAATCGTGTCCTTACTGCCCAGCAACGTTTGAAACAGGCGTTGGGTTGTCAAATCATGTCCGGGGACATCTTCACAGAGCAGGATTAAGCTATGAAGCCCGTCATGTTGTATCACCAGAACAAATAGCCACAAGTGACAAAATGCAACATTTCAAAAGAACTGGCACAGGAACACCTGTTAAGCGAGTTAGAAAAGGTAAGTTTTCGTGCAGATAATTTGGGCTAATATGTCCATATTCGAATTCAAAGGATTTGAAGGTTTTACTCAAATTTGGCCTTTATTAGAATCACATAATTTCATATTTCAGAGTTAATTTGTTTTAAGGTGGTCAATTTATTAAAAATTCTGATATTACTCTTAAAAAATTTTTCTTTTAGCGATAGAGAAGTCTGAAACCACTTCTGAACACACTTGTCAGCTCTGTGGTGGTTGGTTTGATACTAAAATTGGATTATCAAATCATGTTAGAGGCCACCTGAAAAGACTTGGAAAGACCAAGTGGGATGCTCACAAATCTCCAATCTGTGTTCTGAATGAGATGATGCAAAATGAAGAAAAATATGAAAAAATCTTAAAGGCATTGAACAGTCGTCGTATTATTCCTAGACCATTTGTAGCTCAAAAACTTGCATCAAGTGATGACTTTCTATCTCAAAATGTTATACCTCTTGAAGCATACCGTAATGGCCTAAAGACTGAAGCTTTATCAGTGTCTGCATCAGAGGAAGAAGGGCTGAGTTTCTTAAATGAATATGATGAAACAAAGCCAGAACTGCCTAGTGGAAAAAAGAATCAGTCTCTTACACTGATAGAACTGCTTAAAAATAAAAGGATGGGAGAAGAAAAGAATTCTTCTATTTCTCCTCAAAAGATCCATAATCAAACTGCAAGAAAGAGATTTGTTCAGAAATGTGTTCTTCCACTAAATGAAGATAGTCCATTGATGTATCAACCACAAAAAATGGACTTCACTATGCACTCAGGTAAGAGGACATTTATGACTATCTTACATAATTTAAACACAGTTAATGTTTACCTTAGTGGAATATGTGTCAAAAATACTTTTTCAGAATCCTTTTATTTAAGCTGCTTTTTTGCAGAGCAGAGATTGGTTATACTGTTATTTCTGTATAAATCATCAGTTGATGTTCATCAGCACTGAATTCTCTGTGCCTCATCTCTTGGTCACAATGCAAGGTGAGAACAAAAGCAAAAACAAAAAGCTGATCTGTAAAAATAAAATTTGTCACAGACGGGGGATGGTTCTTTGGATGGGAGGTTGATGTTGTTTAGAAGCATAGTGTTACTAAATAGGCTGTCATATTTTTGCCAGTGCTCCAAAGTGATACTACTTTCAAGATTTTAGTTGTCGGTTTTCCTACTGCTTGGGTAAAACGAAAGAGACTCTTTAAACTCAATGGATTGGTGTCTGTTGTGTGTTGTGATTAACCCAAAGAAACTTCTCCCTCTCCAATTCCTCATTGTATTGTGGGATAGTTTGGTTTTGGAGGACTGTTGTGAGTAGAAAACATTTATTTGGGGTTTTAGATTTTACTATAGTGTTCTAGTAGAACAAAACAGATGGTTTAGCTTAGTGGTTATGCACCCATAGTTTTTCCTTTTCAAAGGAATATTTTGTATGTATTGGCAAGTGATGTGGCAGATAAAAAGTTGCCATACTTTATTTGGTATTGCTAAGTCTGGTTTATACTTTTAGACGAGAGAAATGTTGTGTCTGTATAGGTTTCTTTTGGAGGTTAAGAATATTGCAGATAAATTTAGATGATCTCATAATTTTAGCACTGGGTTGAATGTATCTAAGGTAAGAGTAACTGGTCAATGGATTAATAATGAATAAAATTACTGTAATGCTGGTTTGTTTACTTTGGGCAGACACTGGGATATTCCAAATATTTGTAATGCAGTGTTGATTTGAGGAAAGACTGCCTTGTATTTTAAGTGGTCTGAAAAACAATTTATCTTGTATGGGCTTCTGGTTAATAGGGCTCTTTCTTTTGTACGAAGAGAGTCTTTCAAAGATAACTTTTCAGCATTTTTCAGAGGGATAAAATGTAAGGAAGATGTGTCAGCTGTGTTGGCCAAGATATAGTACACTTCAGAGAGGGAAAGCATATTTGTGGCTATCACAATAATGTTGAAGAAACCAATTGAAACATGTTGGGGGCATGAGGGTTGTCTGAGAAGTTAGGAGTTTCTTACTGTTTCAGCATGTTTACTGTGATGACTAAGATGTTAGCTTGTTGATCATTTATTTAGCACAAAGATTTTAGCAAAATACTTCAGATCATTAACTTTCATTATTGATTGTGCATTCAGAGTAATGAACATAAAATGCCCTGAATAAAATGTTGTGTCTAACAGCTGTTCAGTGGTGTGTTTTACCACCTTTTCTCCCAGCCTTCATCAGAAAGGCTTTTTTTAGTATTGAGACTTTTAAGGTTTTGTGGGTAAAACACTTTAATTACCACTTTGTCAACTAGACTTTTTAGTTTTTTTTTTTTATTGGTAATGTTGTAAACTTTGAAACTTCTCAACAGAACTGTGCTATTCAAATCATAGGATTGTATTTTAGGTTTAGGAAATGATCTGCGTAACACAGAAATCTGCAAGAAAGTGATAATAGGTATTAAATCCAGAGGAGCTCAGGGGTTCAAGACACTCCTCCTTCTACCTTTCCAAAGAGCATGGGTTGGCTCTAAATACTAACTACAAACTAATAATAGGTAACTTAATTTCCCCTCCTTATCTTAAGCTAATTCAATGAACGTTTTTTAAAACCATCTTTATTGTGGTACTTTTTTTCACGCTTTTACCTAAGAAAATTTCACTTTTTGAAGTGAGAACTGGATTATAGTTTTCTTTTGAATGATAGGTATGCCTGTGAAGCTTAGAACATGTGTGCATTGCAATACGACGTTTACAAGTGCTGTTAGCCTGTCCAACCACTTACGCGCTTATGCACGAAAGAAGAGTGCTGGACTTTTGACTGGTACAGGTATGTTTGAACAGATAACACAGCAAGTCTGTTTGATACAATACACTTTTTTTTCTCACCAGACTGGTGCTAGTTCAGATGATATTTATAGCTTTCTTTTGTAAGCAGCAGTTGAGTCTGAATAAACATTAAATTTCAGCAACTTGTAAACTGTTGGATATAATTTTAAGCAAGTTATTCTTTTTCATTTAGCTCTTATGGCTTGATTTGAGGAAAAAGGTAACCTAATAGAGGTGTGGAACTTTTGAGTCTACATTATTATTATTGATTTTTAAATTATACCATTTTTGATTTTTAAATTTATTTTTTAGTAGATTCTAGTAAGACACCTCTCTTTGGTAAAAAAGATTGTAGTTCTAGCTTAGGGAAATGCTTTGTTAGGCAAAGAAATTATAGTGAAATTTCAAATATGTAACTAAATTAGAAAACTAAGCAAACTAATGAGTCTTCATTAGTCTATAGATCAACTTTTTGAAGGGGCAGGCCTTATTAATGGCCCGTGTTGACAACTGAATAGATTTTTCTTTTAATGCCCCTAAACTATATTTAGGATTAATAAATATAGCTGTGCACATAAATGTTAGCATGCACATTTCTGTGTTATTTTTGGTTGGTTAGCCCAACCTTGCAGATACCTCTTCATACTGCTAGCTTGTGAAAATTTTATTAGCTTACTCATATGTAATACTGCTTCTTAAACCCTACAGAATGCCTTGCTCTTTTCGTTTGTAGCCTTTCAAGCTACCCTGCTTTAGCAAATCCCATGTCTCACATCTTAAAATATTCTCTCTTTTCTAAATAGATCTACATAAAATTCTTTTGCCTAAAATTCTCCTTCCAATCTTTTTATTTCTCTTGCTCTTTTAGATCACTTCCTTCTGCTTTCTTCTAGTTGTTGTTTACCCAGCTTTTTTGTTCTTCCTCATGTCTTCCTATGGCTTACATCCAATATGTTCTTGCCACCAAAGAAACACTTGTATTCACACTAGTGTCTTTCTTTCTTCTGCTTCTTTGCTGTATCCTTTGACTTTATATATCAATAACCAGGGATGACTGCTGACGATTTATATTAAAAGGAGGGGAATAGAGTGAGTTTTACTTTACTGGATTAGTCCTCCTACTGTGACATTTCAGTTACTCCTGCCTTCATCAGTCTTGGAAGGTAATTGCAGACATTAGAGGCAGGGAGGCAGGGAAAATAAGAGACTGTAGAAACCGGAAATCATCATTATTGTTATCATAACCACTAACTTGTATTGAACACTTCTATGCGTCAGGCACTATGCTATGCAGCTGACATGCATAACACTTAATCTTCACAACCACCGTTTCAGTTGTAAGTACTATAATTCTTTGCATTTTATAGGAAACTAGAGCTTTAGAGAACTTAAGCAAGTTGTCCAAACTTATGCAGTTAATAGTAGCAAACTTGAAATTCAAATCAGGGCTGTCTTACCCCTAGATCTTTGTTTTTAGTCACTATTACCTACCACATACAGGATGAAAGCAATTGAAAATCCTAAGATGAAGTTGGGTTCAAGGTGAGGATCATTGTGGTGCAGAGTCTAATTTGAAAGAGCAAGGAGGGGAGAGTTCTCTGGTGGCCTGGTGGTTAGGATTCCAGGCTTTCACTCCTGTGGCCCAGGTTCAATCCCTGGTCGGGGAACTGAGATCCCACAAGCTGTATGGCACGGCCAAAAAAAATAAAAAGAAAGGGAAAAAAAAGAAAGGGCAGGGACCCAAGAAATGGTTAGGGCTGTATTAGATTTCAGAGGACTTTAGAAAATGTTCCATTCTGACCATTTGGGCACGTTACATAGATATTCAATAAGGTAGATCTCTCCAGTCCAGATTTTGTAGTCCATTAAAAAAAAAGCCTTTATCTCATATGAAAATCCTTCAACACATAGTATTAATTGCTTATAACTAACAGATAATGACCCTCCATTGACCAGGGGTGCATTCTCATGAACTCTTTATCATCTAAAAAGTTTCATTAGTTGGGGAAAAAGTAATATAAGATGAATGGGGATACATTTTTATGGGCATCAGAAAAGGAGATGCTATGTTTAAAATGTTATTAAATACTAACCAAAATATCAGAAGTGTTAGGAAATACGAAGTGTGTGTTAGGCAGTCCTAGGGCAAAAAGAAGGGAAATGAAAAGCTGAAGAAAGTCTAGGGTGGTATTTTCCACAGCCCCTACTCACTTTTAAGAAACATAAAAATCACATGCTCCCTTGGAAATTCTGAAACTTTTCCCCTTGTTTTCAAAATCTTCTTGACCAGTAGAGCTACATAAAGGATATTTTTGCTGATTATTCATGGCAGTAAGAAGTTTTTATGGGCTTTATTGTTTTCCAAGTGTAGAATTCTTTTTTTTTTTTTTTTTTTTTTTTTTTCTGTATGCGGGCCTCTCACTGTTGTGACCTCTCCCGTTGCGGAGCACAGGCTCCGGACGCACAGGCTCAGCAGCCGTGTCTCACGGGCCCAGCCGCTCCGCGGCATGTGGGATCTTCCCGGACCGGGGCACGAACCCGCATCCCCTGCATCGGCAGGCGGACTCCCAACCACTGCACCACCAGGGAAGCCCCCAAGTTTAGAATTCTGTATTATATTTATAAACTCCAGATGCCTATTCTCTTCTTCCATATCAGTTTCACTGGTGTAAAGCAATGGTCCCAACCTGTTAGCCAGGAGGTTTCCACTGGGTTATTATAAGGGATTCATCAATTCATATGAGTAAAAGGCATTAGTTTTCAAGAATATGTAGATGCTGTTTTGATGACTAAAATACAAAATCATTTTTTAAAAAACTTACCTTAATCTAAGTATATCACAAAACTGAGACAATATAAAGGGAAAATAAGTAGAACTAAAGCCTCTGTGCTCCTGGTTCAAGCAGACTTGATTCATGTGAATTGTTAATTATGTGGCCTACTTCGGAAGAAAAAGCTTAGATATCCCTGGATGAAATGGTAAAGGCCTGCTTGGTTACCTGTGATGGAATAAACTCCCAAGCCTTCTTAGAAACCACCAGCTAGCTCCTGGCCTCGTCTCTGGGAACTGGTGGCTTTTTGAGAAAGAGAAATATTCCAGCCAGCCTGAACAGAAGGAAAAGGATGCCCCTCTGTTACTCTAATATTTATTTACTGATGACTCAAATACTTCTAATGTGATGGTTCTCAATCTTTGGGGGGGTTATTGACCCTTTTGAGACTTTGAAAGCTATGGGCCCCATCCCAGAAACATGCACTTATCATCCACAGATAAAAAGTTTTATTATATGTAAGCGTTACATATCCCTTGAAGTTTATCATCCCTGGGGCCTTCCTCTGGTGAAAAACTAAGAAAGAGGAGATGCCAAATAAAAATGAAGTGTAAAGAACACAAAACTGGGATTCTGGAGCCCTAAGAAATCTTTCTCTTTTTTTAAGAATTAGAAGATGCTTAAAATGCCAGAACTGTGTAACATCAAACTAATTTATATGGTCACAGATATAAATCCTAACTTAACTAAAAGGAAATAATGAAGAAAGTAGGAAAGTTTGGGAATTAAAGACATGGAAGAGGTAGCCATACTTAGAACAGAGTTCAATTGTCAAGAAAGAATAAACTTCACATATTTAAATTTTGTCCAATGCTGACCTAGTTTATTTATCATCCTTTGGGCAGGTTCAAATGAATTGTTTAATAATTTCCATGTGCCTTCAGTTGTGGATAATCACTTATGAAGCTGTTTTACTGAGGTTTTTTCTTCAGTGGATTTTTATCTAAAGAGACTAGTTCCAAAGGGTTTACTTTATATCCTACATTGCAAATTCAAGACATACTTCTTATTCAAGAATTTATTCTAGTTAATATAGACTGCAGTATTGGAAGACTTCATTTTCAGGTTTTGTTCTCTTTAGATTGTTTTACATGCCCACACAGATTTCTTTTTCCTGGTTGATTCTTTATACAGTCTAATAAGAACATTATTAATTTTCATTAAAAATTAGAAATTTCATACAATTTATAGTAAATGCCTTTAGACTTTTTATTTTAACTGCTGGCTTTTTTGTGTTTAATAATATTTTAATTAAATGATATCTTTTTCATACTGGCAGTATTAAGAACACAGTATATTTACTAAGTTATTAATAGAGTGACGGAGTCTAGTGCCTCTTTCACTCTCACGAGTGTCCTGGATTGCACAATAAATTATAGGGTCACCCTGGTTATTAAAATTTTTTAATATTTAAAATTATTCAAGGCAAAGTGTATTCTATCAACTTAATCTGCAATCAGGAACAACAAAAAATATTTTGCGGTCAGAGTAGCAGTGAATTTTTAACAGGTAAAGAAAGGGAAGTAATTGAAGTCCAAGTAGAGAGAATGCTGTGAAAGTAAATATATCAGTAAGTTGAATACATGTTTGCACAGTGCTTTTCTGTGGTAACATAGCAATCTGTCGTCTCCTAAAAAGAAAAGAAAATAACAGTGGTATTCAACGTTTTTACTAGAATTCCATTTTACATCTTGACCTTGTATACAAACTCACATTCATACATATACACACTCACTTGTTCACTCACCTGAATTGAGTATGATGCACTCTGATATTTTCTGTTTTATTATTTTTAATTAAAAATAATAGTGGTCATGACCCAGTAAATTGATTTACTACCCACTAAGAAGTCACTACCCACAGATTGAAAACACTCCCCTTAAGTGTCTCTTTTAGAAACTGATACTGACTAGAATCAACAACAGTAACAGTTTAGAAATCATAACACTCCTTCTGTGGCAGCAAGTGAATTTTCTTTACTCATTGTATTCAAATGTTTAACTATAGATCATATTTTTCAATCAACTGCTCACCTTTGGTATTGAAAGTAAATTGGAAATTTCTAGCTACTTAAAATTAATGTAGGAAATATATTTTTATATATGCAAATATGTGGGGGGGGCTTCATTTAATTATCTTCAGAATACTTCCATGATAATATTTTGGAAGTAAAACACGATGGTTGCTGTTCTACAACAACAGACTCGTCATTATAATTAAAGAATGACTTTTCCAGTGAGAAAAAAATAAAGAAATTGATACTAGACCCTTTTCAGTCAGTAACACTAATGCAATATGTCTGCATTCTTTTTTAGTGAAGTCATTGTTTTATTTTTCATACCATCCACTTTTAAGTGGAATAGTAGATTATGTGTTACTTAATGGGATCTTTTGCCTGTTTTCAGCTTTAATGGTATAATTGGCCATAGGGGCCTGCAACAACAAGCGCTAATGAACATATAACACAGTGCCAGGTGCTGAGTGGGTATATAAAAGCCACTAGAAAAATAATTCTTTTATTGTAGAAAGTGCTGTAGGAATTCTTTCTGCTGTGAGGGAAAGAAAAAAATAGTATTGTAAAAGCTTTTCAAGGTGTATTACTTGTCCTTTCATGAGTGTCTTCTGTGGTATCTTTTAAAATATTATAATATTGCATCTTCAAGAAACCACATCCTTTTATAGTGATTCATTCAACCTGAAAGAGTATAAGAAAATTTCAATCTTACTATGATTAAACTCTAAAGGAGCAAACCAGCTTCTAATTAAACCAAATACCTGGATAATTCCTCCAGACTAGGCTGTATGAGAGATACATAATGAGATATGACCCTGTATTAAAGAACTTAGGAAAGCATTATTGGCAATACACACAAAACTGTCAAAGTTAGAGAACTATGCAAGATACTATACACATTAATAGTATATTGACTGTATGTGCTCTAGGAGTTCAAGTTGTTTGTTTAGTCTAGGCCTCCTTTCGAGGGGAGCTGGGAATTAAGTTGAGTTTGTTTTTTCCTACTGTTTTTTTTTACTGTTTGTCGCCTTGTTAAGTAGAGCCTCAAAAAGAAAGAAAAAGGAAGAAAAGATAGCTCATGCTGATATGTTTCTTACAATGTTTAAAGTGGGAGGGAAAAATAAAAACAGTAGTCAAATAAAATTTCCGTTCATTCAACAAAAGTTTTAGCTGTTTATTGTTGTACCAGGACTGTGCTAGCTCTGAGGCTATAAAGACCCTGCACTCCAGCTGCGTAAACTTAATGATGGTGATCTGTTAGGACAAGGACAAATGTACTGTTGCAGAAAGCTTTGTAAGGTTTCAGCTAGACCCTGAACGTGAAGGTTGAGTAGTTTTAAACAGAAGAAGAGATGAAGTAGGACATTCCAGGTAGAGAGAACAACATAGCGTGGGATAAAGGGATGGAATTTGGAGTTCAAAAGGTGTTGGGAGAATCAGTTGTAGGTGTTTGGGAAGATGATAACACCAGAAAGATGGGGTTGATGCTTTGAGTGCTTGCTAAAAAATTTAAGAAGTTATCGAAGAATTTTTTAAAATAAGGAAATGACGTGTTCAGATTTGTATTTGAAAAAGCTATTTCTCATAACAGTGAAAGATGGGTTTCTGTAGTTTCTTGGCTGTAACTTATTCTGTGGTACTATTCTTTTTTTTTTTTTTACTGATGTGGTACTATTCTTCATTAAGAGTGTATGTCTGTATGTATTTGTCTGCCCAGTAATGTGTGATTTATTCAGGATTAGCAAGGTAGTGAATGGTTCAAGTTGAGTAAATTTTCTGGATAATGGATGACTAGTGTCAAAGTTGATTTCATCCTAACCATTTTTATGGTAGTGTTTCTAAAACGTTATTCCTGTTTTTGCCTTGCGAAACAGTAGACTGAATATAATTTAATTATTTGAGTATTTAGAGTCACGCTTACGGATGCTAATTGTTGTATTATGCCAGCAAAAATCGGGCTATTTGCCCACAATACTGAAAAGCGATTGGCTGATTCATTCACTAATTCAACAAGCATTTTTTTCAGCTTCTTGGTGGTTTATGTATTATGCTAAGTATTACAGAGATAAATTGGAACTTACAATATGGTAGAAGCGCATATATGCATAACTAATACAAAACAAATTTTAAGTGCCAAATTATAAGTGTGCATGAAATACTGTGGAAGTTAGGATGAAGAGGAAGGTATTTTCAGCTAGACCAGGGCCCAGCAAGGTTTTTGGAAGTAGAATCTGATTTGGACCTTGAAAGATAGTTAATTGAAATGGAAGTGGGGGTCAGGGGTGGGGAAGGAGCATGCCTGGGACTGTGTGGAAAGTTTATTGAAAACACTAGGAAGTAGGAGATAAGGGAATAGAGTTGGACAAGTAAAGGACATAGAATGCTAGAATGCTAACCCATGATGCTGGAATTAATTTTGTAGGGAGGAGCCAGTAAAGGTTTTTTTTTTTAAAGAATTTGTGTGAAGCTTTTAAAACTGTTTTTTAAATAAAAGTTAAAGGAGTTGGTGGGGAAGTGGAGAAATTGTAGATGAGGTCATTTTAGGAGTCCTGAACCAGGATAGTGGCAATAGGAATGTAAAGGAGGGATAGAAATGTCTGGATAATATTATGGAAGTTAAGTAAGCAGAACTTGGCAGATTAGTTAGAGGTACAAGAATAAGAGGAAAGAGATGGAGATGGGTCAAAGTTTTAAACCTTGTTATTGGGAAGATGGTTATACCAATAGAGTTAATGAGTCTGCTACCAGGGTGTTTGGTAAGAGAACGGTGGGCTTCGTTACTTCTCTGGCTGTCATTTGTCTAGCAACACAACATCATCTAGGTATGTACTGTTAACAAAGCAAACAATCACACTTACTCAATCAGTAAGTTTGTTTTTGGGAGAATGGAGCCTAAGAGTTTTGTACTATTGTAGCATAAAATATTTACATTTTATGATGCCTGCTTTTGCTGGTCATCGGTTATACAACTTAGGAATTCTATCTGATAATCTTTTTTGACCAATATTTTGTTTTTCATAAAAGTGTTAACTAGTCCCCTAGCGTTCCTATTGGTTCTGTTACTTACCAGTTTTCAAGTTTTGTTTTTTTTTTTTTAACAATTAACTTAATCTGGGTATTTATGTTTGAATTTTTTTAACTTGTCTAATATCTTTACATCCTTAGTTGTAGTGTTGTGTTTGTTATGATTTATGTTCTGACATGAATCTCTTGAATGCTGTTTATAATCTGGATTAAAATTTAGTAGATTTTACAATAAAAAAGTATGTTCTGGCCAGACCTAAACTGTAGGCAGATCCACTTCAAGTGACTTTATGGAAATAATAAAATAATACACAGATTTTTTTTTTTGGAGGTTAGGGCAAGAGGATGGCTTGCTGGAGACTGGTGGTCCCTCACTTAAGTAAGAAGTGGAAAAGTAGGATTTACTGTTTTTTTGTTGTGTCTGGAGTTTGAGGAATAAGGTTAATTCTTGCTGTCCAGTGTTTAAAGTATATATTTAATTGTGGCCTTAGCTGGAAGTTAGCTAAACCAGAAATTACCTAGTCAACACCATGTTTGTTAATAGTTCAGATTTTGGCTGGAATGTAAAAAAATACTTCAGAATTATAAAAAGCCAAATCAGATCTATTGGGATTATAGATTTGTGATATTTAGATTTACTCTTACGATTATTATGAACTCTATCTAATTTAAGTTGAACATGATTATATTAAAGATAAGTTAACAAATTTTTAGGTAAGGTCATTTCCTTAACTAATTTTGAATAGGAACAATCATTGAGTTACTTCTACTAAATATGAAGTGGTAATTTGGAAATACACTTTTAGAGGGCAGGGAATGTGATTATATTCAGGTGATTCTAAACAAATGTGATTTAGAGCAGATTTGCCATTGTGTATTTTAATGTTTATTCCAATTTTAGATATGTCTTTGTCTTAGAAAAGTGGTTGATATTCAATGCCTATTGGGTTTAGTAAAACAGCATGCAAATCCAACCTACCTTAAGGAGAAATTTTAAGTTTTTTTTTTCTTACCTGTTAACCACAGGTACCTGTTAACTCTTAATTGAACAATAAACAGCTTATACCTGGGGGATTGTTAGTTTTTAGCTTTTTGCAACCTAAAAAAAACTAGTCTGCCTCCAATTTCTGTTTATAAAGATGTGTGATAAAGTTTCATATTTATGTTTAGCTTTTCCCTTCACATGGATAATGCTCAAAGTATCATTTTACTAATCATTCCCTCTACTTTGAAATAGCAGAGGCTTCTAGACATTGAATGTATCGATATGTACTTTTTCTTGTCCCAAGTAGATAACTTTCTTTGAACCAAGCATATAAAGCTGTTGCTACCCTTAATACAACCTACTTTGTAGGGCAAACTCAAGCTACCTGACTCCTCTAGACTGATATTAAGCCATCAACTTAATACTTGCAGCAAAGGAAATCTGCTTTTCAAATACTTTTCACTTCATTCTCTTCTAGGTAGAATGTTAAATCATGCTATACCTAATTAACTTTGCCATAATTGCCCTGTGATTCTAGGTTAGTTACTGTTTTTAGTTATTGAGAATGGAAACTCCAAAAATAATGAAAGTAACTTAGGGTACTAAAAAAAAATCCAATTTTAGAGTGAAAATATCAAGGGAAAATGATGATGAAAATATGCTTCTGAGGTTGCTAATTGTGTATCTATATGTTTAATTCTGATTGGAAGGGGAACATTGCTTTCATAACAATAAACTACTTAAACTGCTTTATGTGTCCATCTTGGGAAAAATGACTGGTTTGATTATGGCAGTGTAGGTAGGAATGAAGAGCTGGTGTTGGGAGTAGGGACGTCCTTTCCATTTTTAATGGGCTATATAGAGAGTGGGATTTAACGATTTTTCTCTTAATAAGTATTTTTTTTTTATGGGCCAAGAGATTAAGAGGTAGAACTGAGGGCAGCCTTTCTCATTTAGGGTAGTTGTTACTCAGGACCCAGAACTGGCTACATAATTTGCAGGATCCAGTGCAAAATGAAAATACAGCGCCTCATGTTCAAAAATTATTAGGAATATCAAGACTGCAACAGCAGAGCATTAAACCAAGTATGGGACACTATAAGACCGCACAGATCGAACACTCACAAAGTCTGTCTTGCAGGTGCTTTTTGCAAAGAGGAAAGTATACACTGAAGAACAAAGAATTTAGCTTCTCAACAAATGACTTTCCGAAACCCACATCCCTATTTTATACAGGCTAACATGTTTCTCCTCACCCCCTTAGTTGGGGCTGAGGGAAAGAAAATGCTGTTGGCACAGTCTTTTATATGCTTTTGGCTTATGAGCCTTGAAGGATAATGGCAGCAACTAGAATTGAGTTTGTTTATCCATCTCATACTTCTGCACCCCTTGGGACATATGCATCCTCTTCCTACCTCGCCACTGGGACCACCGTCTCCATCACCAGCTTGTTAATAATGGTGGTAGGAATGTTGGGCTTATCTGTTTATGTCATTTTTATCGCTACTGTTTTCCTGAATGAGCTCATAGCTACAATTGCATGCTCACCTTATACAGGCCAACTAGATGGAGAAGAAATTTTCTTCCCTCTAGTAGGGCTATAGCATGCCTCTTATTTTGGATGTGTATAATCTGGCCATTATACTAAGTTTGACTTTACCCTAAATATGCCAACAACCAGTTAGGAACAAAACAGAAGAAATAGGGCTTTTGACTAAACAGGCAGGGAAGGGTGATTGCAAATAACAGTATTTTGGTGGTGAATGTTAATTTAGTTATGATGTTAGTTCTTTACCATAGAGGCTTCAGATGTTTTTAAGAAATAAATCTCTATTCTTTGAGGTCATTTGTGTAGTGAATTAAAAAGAAAATGAAATTCATTGAAGCAGTTATTGTATATAATGGGCAGAAAGGTGGAAGTGGCAAAAGGACTTACGTTAGAGCCCAAAGTAAATTACTTTTCTTCTATGTATAAAACTAATGTCTCAGAAAACAGATTTGAATTTGTATCTGTCGTATTATTTATTGATTTGCTTTTTGCTAATCCAGTTTAGTTCTTTAGGTACAATTGTTGTTTTGTTGTTGTTGTTGTATTTCGTAGCATAGCAGTACGATGTTCTTTTTGAGGGCTCATAAGTCTGCTGTATTTCTGTCTCATTCCTATTTGATCAAAACAGCTGTTTTACTGAAAGGTATATTCTGAAAAAATTTTTATATGACCTTACAGCTCAGCTCAATTCATTCTTCTTACAAGTACAATATTACTACCAGTAGCAATGTAGATCTTTTATAAATCAGATAACTTCAAAGTTTTTTTTTTTATAGTCTTCCGGTTAAAATTGATCACTTTAAACATGTCCTGCCACCCTAAATAGGAAGATCTGAGTAACTGGGTTTATTCATTTCTAAAGAAGTATTTATACTCAAGAAAAAGAAAATTAAGAATTTCTAAAACTAATCTAGTATTTTTTGTAAATTTCAAGTATAGAAACAATGTTAGATTTAAAATACTTTGGAACAGAAAAACGGTATGTGTGTGTTTTGATTTTTGACAGTACCAAGTAAGTGCAAATAAAATTCTGTTGTAAAGAAAGGCTTTGTATAAAGTTATCTATTTGACAGATTATTCATATAAACAACTTCAATAAACCTTAGGCTATTTGTCAGAAATATTGATGAGCCGCATTATACTAAAACTGACTGTGTTAGTGATGTTGTTTTTAATGTTCTAACAATTCCTGGTACAGTCCAGAATAAAACTGCTTTTCCCTCTAGAGACAATAAAATCTGTTAAATGAGAACATTTGTATAATAGACATGTTTGTACATCATCTTTTTCATTTAGTGGAATATTCTTTTTTTTATATACAGATTTTTCTAAAATTTTGGGCAGTGTTGTAGGGGTGATGGTTGGATGTTGATATTAGAAAAAATTATTCCTGTCAAATGTATTCATATTTTACTTCCTAAAATAAATGACATTTCAAGGGGTAAAAAATTTTAAAGTGATGATGGAGATATTAAGATACGGAGATACTTATGTGTAATTACCAGAGTCCCCTGGTTTTTAATATCTTAAATTTATGGACAAGTTTCCAAGGATTCCCGGTTCATGTGATTCCCTAAACTTATGTGGAACTCTGGATACTGGAGATTCTCAATCATATTCTGACAGAGTTGTCCTATTTTCCAAAGTCATAATACCTTCAAATACTAATTACTACAAAAACTATGATATTCTCACTTAAAATTTAGATCTGATCATTCATAAAAACAGCCATAAACTTAAGAGTTTCTAGAGTTCATATAGTATCAAAAGTCAGAAAAAAAAATTTTTTCCCTCTATTAAAGTCGAAAACATTTCTATACCTGAGTAAACATTTGCAGTTCCTTTTTTTTTTTTTTTTTTTCTCCTGTACGCTGGCCTCTCGCTGCTGTGGCCTCTCCCGCTGCAGAGCACAGGCTCCGGACGCGCAGGCTCAGCGGCCATGGCTCACGGGCCCAGCCGCTCCACGGCATGTGGGATCCTCCCGGACCGGGGCACGAACCCATGTCCCCTGCATCGGCAGGCGGACTCTCAACCACTGCGCCACCAGGGAAGCCCTCCAGTTCCATTTTTTAAAGTATCACAGCATCTACATGTAACTTAAATGCTTTGTAACTGATAAAACATTCTTTTGCGTGCTTCCCCATCGCCCTCTGTCCTTCTCCCTCAGTTTGCTTTACACACCTAACATTAGCATTCTGTGAACAAATGTTTAACGGATTGTTAAAATGTATTTTATTTGTATCCTACAGTAATTTATTTACATTTTAAAAGGAAATTTGAATACAGTGTGGCAATTTTGACAACCAGCAAGCTCATCAAAGTAAGATTCTATCTGTAATCTCATGATATACCAAATGCTTGCTCTGTTCCACGTAACAGGGACAGGGATTGTGTGTAGTTTACCTTATAGATAGGGAAAGAGTAGCTGACATCTAGTAGCACTTAGCCCTTTGAGTTCCTTAAACTCTTTACTTCTAGTGTATGAATTTCTTTAAAATTCACCTAAATTCAAATTGCTCACCAAAGCAACTAGGAAAAAGAAAGTGCTGACTACAGAGTATGTGTTACCTCATTCTTCTTACTGGTTATGAAGAACCTAGTTTCTGCATAGAAGCTAGACTGGCCAGTGAAGAATTTAAGTTTGACTGCTAGCAACATTCATTTAAACAAATGATACAGAAATGTTCTACAGGAACTATAGTGTATATTACATAGCGGTAGAACAGATTTCTGTTCATATGCTGTCTAAATGTCAAAGGTTAAATTGCTGGGTTTTTCTTTATTTTTCACTCCAGAAGTATTTGTTGAGTTCCTACTATGTGCCAGACTCTTAAATGAGCTAACTAATGAGAACCTTGTAAGATTTTTCTGTTCCAGATTTTGGTTGTTTAACTTTGAAGTAGCCATTCTTTAATACTTGACTTCCTATATAGTTCTTTACTTATTAGATTCTTCTTCTGAGGATAAACAGAGAAAGACTGTAAGACCTAGATTTTACTTTTAAAGAGGCAGGTGACAGGAAGCGAAAAACAGTGGCTTGAATGAGATTTAGGCTTCTCATGGTTTTTAATTTTCTATATGACATTTCTGTTAGCATTGCCACTTGACTACTGTAAGAAACTATGTTTATTGGTTTTATAATAGTAGCATCTATTCTTTTGGAACCCAGACTTCGAACAGTTCATTTCACGCAATCATTGAATAGCTAGTTCCTATTCTCTCTTACCTAGAATTTTTCCAGGGGATTTCATGTGACAGGTTAAGAGAAGAAAAGCCATTTGGACAACTCTTCTGTTACATTTGTTTCCCTCTCCCTTGGATCCCTAGAGATAAATTCTTATCATCTCTTCCTGCTAATTGACCAGCAGCACCCTGGAATATTATCATCCCTTTGTCTAAAGGAATGGCGTAGTTTTATTCAAAGAATAAAATGTTATGTCCTGTCTATTCCTACCTATAAAAAATACCTTTTTTCTTTATTAAATTAGATTTTTTTTGTAATAAATGATTGAAGGAAAAGTCAAGTAACAGAAAAATTTCAAGAACAGTTAGCACTAGAATTTTGATCCACTTTAATGTAAAAATCTTGTTTTCCCCTTTTTAATCACATTTTTAAAATAAGGTATAGGAGAAAATATAAAAGGAAAAAAACGTAACAAATAGCAGTTAACGTCTGGTCCATTTATGAACTTATGTGAGGTAATCTGGATCTGTATTTGTTTTCTAGGAAAATAAAACATGTGCTTGTTTATGCAATACAGATTGAGTTTAAAAATGAAAGTTGAGCATTGTTTGCCCTTTCAGATGTAGGGCTAGCATATAATTTTAAGAGCTATTTATTATTATAAAATTCAAAGTGAATTGGTATATAAAATTGATTTTTCATTGAACTTTTTTGTTTTCAAACCATGTGAGATCTGATTAATGGAGAAGTAATCAAATGCAAACTTAATGATCTCACATAAAAGGTTATAGTTTTCCTGGAAATAAGATTTAACCAGATGTTAATGTATATATATGATCATAAGAGAAAAGATTACATTGCTGTAATAATTGACCAATTTAGTCATTTCAAGTTATTTTAGTTACATTTTCTCAGTTCTAGTTTGATATGGTAAAGCATTATTTGAAAAAGGAGTGCAGGAAGAGTGTATGCTGATGATATTACTGCTGTTAGAGAACCAGCTGCAAGTTAGTGCATGCTTTAGGGAATACAAATGAATACAGACTTTTTCTAACTTGATTTAGATGGTCTGACCTCCCTAGAAGTATAGTATGTATATATACTTGGAATATATGAGAAATGTTAAGTCTTTTTCTTCCCTTTTTTAGCTTTAGATTGTAAGCAAAAGAAATCAAGGTCAAGATCTGGAAGCAAGAAGAAAATGCTAACATTACCTCATGGTGCTGACGAGGTTTACATTCTCCGATGCAGGTATATGCCTATATTGCCAAATCGGCTCAGTTTCTTCAGATTTTGCTTTGAGACATATTAGCTGTTTTATTTGGGATTTTTAGTTTGTGGCAGAAGGTGCATTCTCAAAAATCAAGTTACAAATGAACTTTTGGAGACAGACTTAAAATCTTATATGGCTCATAATATGCTATACTTCAACAACTAATGAATCAAGGTTTTTACATTCGCTAGGATACTGTGATTTGTAAAAGTGTCTTTTGTTTTTGTTGTGTTTTATTTGTGTGCTTTGTTTGGTTTAATTTGATATTTTTTTAGTTGTCTTGAGTTCCTGCTTATTGGGAATATATTTTCTCTCCACTCATACTTCTAAGTGTAGCTATACAAGCTCATTCACACCTTCCATACTCATCTTCATGCAGTTTAAGGAATTCTGAATTGGGGAGTGGTCTTTTGAAAAGAATAGTGCATTTTGGAATTAAGAGTTGTTTTAAATATATTAAGATGTGTAGACGTTAAGACCTTTTAATTAATTTTAACCTAATAGTAATGTTCCCATCTCTACAAATATTAGTGGAGTTATTATGAATTGGCAGTTTTGATATTGTATTAAAGCATTTTGACTTTATAGGTGTTTAGAAACTATTGTCAAGTACTATCTCCAATACAGAGTAAAGTTTGCTCCTGTGTTTATGGATTTTATGGGAATTGGTTTTAAATAAAGGGAATTGGTCATGTTAAGAGACTGTTATCAACTTCTTCTCTAGGTTTTGTGGCCTAGTCTTTCGTGGACCATTGTCTGTTCAGGAAGACTGGATTAAGCACTTACAACGACACATTGTAAACGCTAATCTTCCACGGACTGGAGCTGGCATGGTGGAAGTCACGTCACTACTCAAAAAGCCTGCCTCCATTACAGAAACTTCATTTTCTCTACTAATGGCAGAAGCAGCTTCATAGAACAAGAAAACCTTTTAAATAGCAAATTTGAATTGGATGTAAATTTGAAATTCTTTGTCTTTTTTTTAAAGCCACATTAAATTATCCGTTTATAAATACTAAAGCAGGAAAATGGGGAAAAGTGAATGACAGTGACATCAGAGCAAATTGAGTGCTTCAAACAGTAAGTAGTCTCTATATTTTGTATAGGATGGGAGATGTGTTTCTGAGGTTTACTACGTTTTGTCAGTTAACTGTGTTCACTCAATGATAGATCAGTACACGTAAGCAGTCATTAATAAACTGTTGCACATGGATACTTAAAGACAGACTTATTGGAAAATTATGTTTTCTGCAGTGTTACCAGAATCAAGGTTCTGTTTATTCCCCACAAGACTTGCATTGAAAATTAAGATATTATATTTTGTTTGTATATATTTAGTGTTTTGTATAATACCAGGAACCGCTAACTAAATTTACTCAACTTAGGGCATTAAATATCATGTACTTCATAGTTTGAGACTGTTCACTCAAATAGGGCAGAGTACTATTCTATCTAGATGTGTAAGTGTTTTTTTAAAATCACATGGAACGGTTTTTTTTATACTAAAAAGTGGAGGGAGATTTGTTTAAACAAGTATTTCTAAAAGAAATATGTACATAGTCCTGGAAATTATTCATGGTAAGGAAATATTCTTTACTCCAGTTGCATTTCTCAGACAATAAAGTGGTGCATCCATGCTACCTCCTACTTTGTCAACAAAGATGCTATTTACCCTTTACATTTTTGTATCATAATAGATTTTAAAAATCTAATGTTCTTTATTGCAAGACATCCTTTTGTTAACAGATTTGTTTCTTTTTAATGTTTTACCTAAAATTTGACATGCTTACAGGACAGGTTTGCCTCTTACTTTATTTAACATTGTAGAAATGTAATTAATAAACAATGCTCACTACACAGTTTAGAATAGGCTTTCTCATTTATATTCTCCTCCAAATTTGATCAGTTAGCAAAACTTAATACACCAATTGAAATATTTCTACATATGATGAGAATGTTTACAATTTAAATTTTAGAACTTGTTTTGGATGTGACTATATGTACGAAAATCGTGTAACACTATGCTCATGCTAAGAACCGACATAATGGAATTACTGAAATAAATGTGCTGTGAGGAATGGAAAATATGGTGCAGATGTCTTGGTCATGATAAATTGTGATTCTCCTTTTAAACTCTTCCCAAAAGCAAATTAATTATTTTAATCTGAAATTAAATTCCTTTACAAATAACAGTTTTTGTATGCAAGCACCATTTTATTTCATGTAGTATGGCTAATACTATAGTTGAAACAAGGATATGCATTGATACTTTTCTTCGTATGTAAATAAAGTTAAGAGCAGTTAAAATAAGGAGTATTTTGGTAGAGTATATACATACCTCACTGCCAGTGAAATTGCTTTCCTATGGTATATCTCCTTACCAGAAAAATCTCTAAATAAAAAAAGACTTAAAGAAAATTATGATGTCTATAGTGTGAAACATTTCTTATTTTTATCACTGGTGGAAATGGTCCACTTGAAGTTGTGTTTCATTTGATTTATGTTGTTTATACTTAGCAGGTTACTTTATTCACATACTTTATATGTAAAATTAGGAAATTGAACAAAATGGATCATTCCCAACCAATGGTCTCCTGATCCCTGGGTTACTAGATAAGGGGAAAAGTACTTATAAGTTATTCTCATTTTTCCAAAGGCCTCATAGAAACTGTTTGCTTCTCTATAATGGTGAGTCTAACTAAAACATCAAATTTCTTAACTTTTGACTGAAAATTTACCAAGTCTGTGTATACCAGTATTCTCTTACTGAATAAGTTTCATTGATATGAATATATTCTATATTTAAATAGAATATATATTTTTCATTGGAAGTCATACTACTACGTAGCAAGTACAGTTCAGAAATTAAGGGGAAAAAAAAAGATTCCTGGTGGGAAGACTAGCAATCACTAGAGCCCCTTTCAACTCTAATGTTTATAGTTCTTTGATTTAATTAAGCCAACTATCAAGATGTAGGAATATAAGTAGCTAGTTTGACCACAGATTTCATAAGCAAACCTAGATTACATTTTTTATGTTAAACTATTTCTAAAACAATATTTCTCCTTCTGGATATAAAAAGAATTAAATCATCAAAATACAATAATTCCAATTGGAAACAGTAAGCTAGAGGGATGCCTGAAAAGTAAATTAAACAAAGAACATTTTTCATAATAAAGATATTTGGGTTTCAAAATTTTAAAAACTTCTTAGGGAGCAAAGTTTGTCTTTTATTTGGCAACTAGAAAGTTAATGATATATTTTAATTTGGCTTCCACTGGAAGAAAATCATAAAATATTGTCTTAAGTTACATGATAGAGTTTCATGTTAAAACATGCACTATTTCAGTATTCAGTATTGCTGAATTTTCTTTTGTAATTCCTTTATTATTGCCTAAGATGTTTGAGCCTCTTTTGTATTTGAGCTTCTTTTTCTTTTTTAAAGAAATCTTGTTAAAAGCATTGATTTATTTAATAGCATCAAGACAAAAAAAGTTAACTTCTTCAAAAGTAGTATTTTCCACTATGCTTCTTTAGAATATATTTAGAACCATGGCATAGCTATAATATCTCTTATTTTAGATTTCACATGCTTAGTTACGGGTTAGAGGGAATGATAGTTTTTCAGTAGTAATTTAATTAGACAAAGTTTCTTTTAAGGACATACACATAACCTCTCAGGGACTATACAGTTAAAACATACTGGTCCAAAATATAGCTTTGATTTTTTTTTTCTTCACTAAAAAATTGTAATACATGCTCATTTTAGAAATATTAAGAAAATGAAAAAGTAAAAAATGGGGAAAATCTCCTGTGGTATTATGACTCAAACACATTTACTTTTTTTTTTTTTTTTTTTTTTTTCTTTCTGTATATGATCTTTATTACATTCTGGTAGTTTTTGTCAATTCCTATTTTGGGTACATTTGTCACGATGGAGTACTGAATACAGTTTATCTGCATCATTATATATGACTGTGTATGACCTTCATTCTGAAACACATTTACTTTTAACAGCTTGTTACGTTTCTCATATTGTTTCAATATAGTTATGAATGTAATAATATTATAATTTATCCCAGTATCCCATTTTCCCAAGTTTATTTGAAATTTAAGTACTGCATTGTATAGACTAACCTTTGAATACTCAATCTTGAGCATTTTCCACCAACAACAACCAGTTCTCTGATTCTCCAGACACCAGTTCGGTGTCGAACAGTTCAAGTCAATTCTGACATTAACTACCTGGAGTTAGTGTCAGACTCCATGGGTTAAAGGGCTCAGTCCCACAAGACTGCCCACACTTGAGATGCCACTCACAAGTATCAGGTCACCCATACTTGTGATCAGCTGGCTATAAATCAAAGGTTGCCACAACCCACTCTTCAGGTTCAATAATTTGCTAGAGTGGCTCAGAGAACTCAGAAAAATACTTGACTTCAACAGTTTATTATAAAGAACATAACTCAGGAACAGTGAAATGGAAGAGATGCATAGGGCAAGGTGTGCTGGGAAGGAGGTGGCGTGGAGCTTCCATGCTTTCTCTGGTGCGCCACCCTCCCAGCACCTTGATGTGTTCGCCAACCCAGAAGCCCATCCCTTAGGGGGTTATTATGGAGGTTTCATTATGTAGGCATAATTAATTAAATAATTGGCCATTGGTGATTAACTCAATCTCTAGCTCCTTTCCTTTCCCTGGAGGTTTCGGCAGGGTAGCGGGACAAAAAACTCCAACCCTCTAATCATGCCTTGGTCTTTCTGGTGACCCACTCCCATTCTGAAGCTATCTGGGGGCCCCCAGCCACCAGTCATGTCATTAGCTTATGAAAGACACTCTCATCACTCTGGAGATTGCAAGCGTTTTAGGAGATGTATGCCAGGAGCCAGGGACAAAGACCAAATATTTATTTTCTATTATATCACGCTAGATGTAAAGCCTCTATGTGACAAAAACTAGTCAGCATCAATGATATTTCAAGCCATGGACTATAATTAAGCATTTACCCCTGGTATGGAAGGTAGCTATCCAATT
Source organism: Aethalodelphis obliquidens (assembly GCF_003676395.1). Lineage (NCBI taxonomy): Eukaryota > Metazoa > Chordata > Mammalia > Artiodactyla > Delphinidae > Aethalodelphis > Aethalodelphis obliquidens. The sequence goes on along the minus strand of NW_020837957.1, from coordinate 26,718,125 downwards.
TATTGCAAAAATGGGAACTTGTTTTCTTATTCTGAGGGCCAGTCAAGTTCAGCTATTGATCTTTAGTCAATAGCTCGTAACTTTAATTTCTCGATTCTTTAGCCTACATTATAGACATAGGTACAACCTTCATTTTTCTTGATTACTTTGATTACAAATAATTGAATAATACTTTTAATTGCTTAGGTGTAAACAACAGTAACAAGTAAAACTTACAGAATTGATACCTCATTCTTACATTAAGTCAGAGGTCAAGGTGAACAAAGAGTGGGATATAATCTAATAAATAATCACTAGGGTTTTTCCTTTTTATTAAAGTTTTAGACAAGAAAAAATAAATGGACTTCCTTCACAGTAAAAATTTGTCATATTTCTATTCTAGTCTTGTTCTTCTATTTTATAGACTTTTCCTTTTTAAAAAAAACACAAGATCATGCTGTGTAGAAATTAACCCTTTATTCTCTTAGCTGTAGATCCACAAGCATTTTCATACCACTACATATTATTCTTAAATATACTTTCAATTTTTGCATAATGTTCCATTGTACCACGTGGTATTTACACCTCCATTGTTGATCATTTTATGTTGTCTCTAGGATTTTGGAATTATAAAGAATGCTTTTGACGAACATTTCTTGCAGTACGTTGTACACATCCAAAATTATTTTGTTAGGATGAACTTCTAGTAGTAGAATTGGTAGATTAAAGAGTTGGATATCGCTCACACATTTGAGGCTTTATGTATGAATTTCCAAATTGTTATACAGGGAGGCCATTATAACTTTATGCTCCTACCTGCAGCTTATGAGAATGGCTTACAATTCCTTTCATCCTTGCCAGTGTATTTTTAAAACTTTGCTTGTTTAGTAGGTAAAAAGTAGTATCTTGTTCATCTTTAAGTGACAAATGAAAACAAAGTAAGTTAATTTTTTATCACAAAGGCATTAACTTTCTGATTTAAAATAATAAAAATACATATGAATATGTTTTACTAGATAATGTGTCTAAAATAACTTCAACTTTGATTTTGTCATTCGCCAGTAGTATAATAGAGAGTATAAGTGCCTTTATACTTTGTAGTCTTTCAAGCGATCTTTGACTATTATTTATTCCAAAAGTTTGTTTGTATATCAATATGCATTCTTCTTTGAGTTCCGTAGCACTTCTCAGATACTCAGAATGGGCCGTGACGCCTCTTCCTCCCCAAAAAGTAAAGAATAGCTACTTTAAAAGTATTATGTGTTGCCATATCAACTGTCAAATGGTTTATATTTTCTATTATAATTCTAGGCAAATTCCCAAAAATCTTCTGGCACAGGTTTTTTGTTTTTATATGGTTGGAAGAAGAGATAGTGTGAATTATTTTGCTTCTTCTGAACAAATTGGTAAAAAAGATTATTATTTGTTTTTTTAAAGATATAAACCTAGAGAGTTGGTTCTTTCTTAAGCTATTAAGGTCAGCCTCTGGAATTTCATTTTTCTATTGACGAGTTTGGCAAATTTCAGCAAATACCTTAAGGAGCTTTTCGGTAATGTTTAGTCCCATTTACAACTTAAAACTTCAAAAAAAATTTAAACTTCATTTATAAAGTCAATATATTGTTTCTATTTTGAGAATCTCAGTACCCTGATTTAAGACCTTCTGAAGTATATAAATATCTCTTATAAATACAATAGATTAAACTCTTAACGTGTAGAACCTTAAAGTCTCATGAATATTTCAATGCCTCGTATAACTTAGTAACATTTTTACTTAAAAATCACAAGTCAAAGTTGATTACTCAACTACACATTTTAAGTTGAATTTGGAAAGCTGAACTGTTAGTCTAATAGGCCAGATTTTCTTAAATATTATAAATACCCCAAGTTTTTAAAGCCTGCACAGATTGCTTCTTGCCAGATTATTTTTTGAGGTGAAGTTCATAAACATGTTACCATTTAAAGAAATATTGTAATTACTACAAGAACAGAATGTAGAACATTGCCTGCACCCCCAGAAACCTCCATGTTCTCCACCCCAGTTAAATTCTCTCCCTCCCATTACCATTATTCTGACTTTTCTAATAATCGTTTGTTGGCTGTTTTTAAGTTTGACTTCCTAGGAATGCATATAGTTCAGTTTTGCCTGTTTTTGTATTTTACAGAAATGGAATTATACCACAAGTATTCTTTCGTGACTTGCCCCCTTTGGCTAACGTTATCTTTGTATTTCATCTCTATTCTTCCCATAGCTGTAGTTTATTCATTTTCATTGTTGTATATTATTGCATATCTATATATGACACCATTTAATTATTCATGTTTATTGTTGATAAACATTTGGGTTGTCGTCATTTGGTTGCTTTTTGGCTTTTAAGAGCTGTGAAGCTATGAACATTCTTGTCTGTCTTTTAGGCATCTGCAAGTTTCTCTAGGGTACATGCCAAGGAGTAGAATTTTTTGTCATAGAATATATGCCTCTTAGACAAGGACAGACTATTTTCCAAGATGATTGTACACATTTGTACTCCCACATGGAGTTCATAAGAGTTTTTGTTCCTACCTTCACTAATACTGTTGTCAGACTTAAATTTTTGCCAGTTGGTGAGTGTTAATGTTATTTCATTGTGAATTTAATTTACATTCCCCTGATTTCTATCAGATTGATTATCCTTTTTTATGTTTGCTTATTGGCCACTTAGATTTCCTCTTTTGCGAAATGCCTTGACAAATTGCCCATTTTTTTATATTGGAGTATGTGTCTTGTTTCTTATTGACACTTAGGAATTCCTCTAATTCTTAGGTTATATGTGTTGTAGATATCTTCTACTTTGCACTCTATTTTTCCACTTGCAGTTATAGTGACTGTCGATGAACAGTTCTTAATGTAATCAGATACATCCTTTTGAATTTCTCAAATGTTCTTGTTTGTCCAAAGATGCCTATATTCGCTGAATTCTTGAAGGATATTTTCATCAGGTATGGAATTCTATCTAAATTGGCAGTTATTTTCCCCCTGCATATTGAAGTTTTTATCCAGTGTTTTCTGCCTCATTCTTGCAAGTTCAGCTGTTGCTCATTTTAAAATAAGCTGTCCTGTATTTTCTGGCTGCTTTCAAGATATTTGTCTTTATCTTTAGTTTTCTAAAGTTTTGCTATAAAATGGCTTGATGGGAATGTCTTTTGTTATTGTCAAGTTTGGGAACTCTGCTGGGCATCTGGAAATTTTCTAGACCTTGTCTGTAAACTATTTTTTCTGCCTCATTTTCTCTCTCCCTGGTTCTTTTGGGACTCCAATTAATGTGTGTTAAATCCTTCTCACTGCATCCTCTGGGTGTTTTACTTTCTCTTCCCTGTTTTCTATCTTTGTCTTTTGGTGTTACATTCTAGGTAGTTTCTTTTGCCCTATCTTCTAGTTTACTAATTTTCTCAGTTACTGTTAAATCTCATCTACTGAGATCTTAATTCTGGTTATGATATTTTTCAGATCTAGAATTTCTGTTGGTTCTTTCCAGATACGTTTTTTATTGTTTCTAGTATCTTACTTGGCTATTATTTCTTTGAATATCATCTACATAGTTACTTTTATATTCTGCCTCTGATAATTCCAGAATCTAAAGTAATTGTGGATCTGAGTTTATTGATAGTTGCTTTTTCTGTTTCTTGTTCATGGTGTCTTGTTTTCTTATGTGCCTATATGTTTAACAATATGCTGAACATTGTATTTGGAAACTGTGTTGAAGTTTAGGATAGTATTGTCCCCTATAGGATTTTTGTTTACTTCTGTCAGGTGCCTAGGGGTACTACCAGTTTCGAACACCTTAATCCAAGTTCAAGGTTTGCGTTTTCCTGGACTATCCCGATGACCCAAAGTCAGATTGTAAGAACTGTGTCATGGAAAGGTTTGCACACCTCTGGTTTCACCTTCTACCTGTGAATGTAGTTTTCTTTTCCTAGCCCAAGGCCATCGAATGTGTGACTTAGTTTCAGAACTATTTCCTCCATACAGGATGTGTCCTCAGGGCAAAAATAAAAGGTTTCATTATTGGGTGGCCCTCCTGAGTTTCTGGTCTTCTCTTAGCTTGACTTGGTAATTCTCTACCATCTCGTTACTTCTTTAATGCTTATATGATGTTTTTGTTTTTATTAATCCAACTTTTTTAGTTGACCCCGGTGGGAGAGAATTTATCCAGATTATTTAATTTGGTCTACTGTTATCAGAATCAGAATATAAATAAATTTCTGAGAGCAGGGATTTTGTATGTTTTGTTCACTTCTGTTTTCTTAGAAGAGTTCTGGTATATATTATGCATCGAGTCAATATTCACTGAATGATTTAAGTGAATAAGCTATTATTTTAAAGGAAATATAAATTTCTTATGGGGTACATTCCCCTTTTTTTCTTCTTAAAAATAAAATTTGGCTATTCTTAAGCATTTTTCTCTTCCAGGTGTATTTTATTTTATTTTATTTTATTTATTTATTTTTTTGCGGTACGCGGGCCTCTCACTGTTGTGGCCTCTCCCATTGCGGAGCACAGGCTCCGGACGCGCAGGCTCAGCGGCCATGGCTCACGGGCCCAGCCGCTCTGTAGCATGTGGGATCTTCCCGGACCGGGGCACGAACCTGTGTCCCCTGCATCGGCAGATGGACTCTCAACCACTGAGCCACCAGGGAAGCCCTTCCAGGTGTATTTTAGAACTAGTTCATCAAATTCCATTTGAACCCTGAGATTTTACCTAGAACTGCACTGAATTTACTTTTTTAATTAATTTTTATTGGAATATAGTTGATTTACAAAGTTGTGGTTCTGCTATACAGCAAAGTGAATCAGTTACATATATACATATATCTACTCTTTTAGATTCTATTCTCATGTAGGTCATTACAGAGTATTGAGTAGAGTTCCCTGTGCTATACAGTAGGTACTTATTAGTTATCTATTTTAAATATAGTAGTGTGTGTATGTTAATCTCAATCTCCCAATTTACCCCTCCCCCTTTGGGGAGGAAAGCAATTTGTGGAGAATGGGAAAATATGAGTCTTTCTTTTTAGGAACATGGTATGTTTTTCCATTTATCATTTTTTATGTCTTACAGCATTTCTTTATAAAGAATTGGACATTAAAAATTTTATTTCTATATTTTTTTCTATATTTCTATATATTTTTGTCTATATTTTTTATTTCTATATATTTGTTTTTGTTGCTTTTGTAAATGAATTTTCCCCAAAATTTCTTACTGAAATTGCTGATGTAAAGGGAAACTGTTCTCTGTATGGTACTCTTATTCATCTCTTTTCACATTGCTCAACTCTGTTATATATATCTAATATCTTTTCAATCAGTTCTCTTTGAAATTTCTAAGTAGCCAGTTATAACATCTGTGCATTGTGACATTTATTTCTTACTTTCAATTATTTATGCATAGTCTTTTCTTGTGTTTTTACATTGTCAAGGATCTCCAGTACAATATTGAACATCTGTGGTGATAGCTGGCATTCTTCTCTTGCTCCTGATTGTAATTGGGATACTTCATTTCATCATTAAATATAATTTTGCTGGAAGTTTCTTGTAGACACAATTTATTGAGTTAAAAATAGTTTGTTTCTTATTGGTTAAGAGTTTTTATGTGTTTGCGTTTGTTTTTGTTTTGTTTTTCGGTCACGCCACACGGTTTGCGGCATCTTACTTCCCCAACCAGGGATTGAACCCAGGCCACAGCAGTGAAAGTGCTGAGTCCTAGCCACTGGACCGCCAGGGAATTCTATGCGTTTGTCTTTTTTTTATTTTTAATAGAAAGTGGACTCTCGATCTTAGCAAAATGTTTCTTCTGCCTCTGTTCAGATTGTCATGTGATTTCTTCTTCTTTAATATATTGATGTTAATAAAATTTATTAATAGGCTTTTTTTTTTTTTTTTTGCGGTACACAGGCCTCTCACTGTTGTGGCCTCTCCCATTGAGGAGCACAGGCTCTGGACGCGCAGGCCCAGCGGCCATGGCTCATGGGCCCAGCCGCTCCGTGGCATGTGGGATCTTCCCGGACCGGGACACGAACCCATGTCCCCTGCATCGGCAGGTGGACCCCCAACCACTGTGCCACCAGGGAAGCCCTATTAATAGGCTTTTAAACATTGGACCACCCTTACATTTCTCCTTAGTCATGATATGTTGCTTAGTACTAGGAACTTGATTTGCTTCTATGTCACTGAAGAATTTTTTCATGTATATCTATTAGTGTACTATTAGTATACTTTCTGCTATATTTGTCTGGATTTGGTATCCAAGTTATATTAACCTCATAAAATGAGTTCAGAAGTTTAAATTTGCCTGTGCTTTGAAAGAGTTTTCATAGACAGTATTTCTTTCTCAAGGATTTGATAGTACTGATTCATAAACTCATATGAGCTGTTAACTTTGGAGAGAAAGATCTTGTTGACTGCTTTTACTATTTTGTTTATAATCATAGGTTGTTAGGTTTTTTCCCTCCCTTTGAGCCAATTTTAGTTACATTTTCTTAGAGGAGTGTACATTTCTTATAAATATTCTAAAAATTTGGGATAATTTGTACATAGTATATTTCTTACAAGTTATTTAATCTCCATATCTGTCATTGTTTACTTACATAACTAATGTTTATTTATTTATTTTTTGGCCCTGCTGTGAGGCTTTGCGGGATCTTAGTTCCCCGACTAGGGATTGAACTCACGGCAGTGAAAGGATCGAGTCCTAACCACTGGACCACCAGGGAATTCCCAATATTTACTTCTACTTTATCTTTTTTACTTAATTAAACTTACTGAAAGTTTTATCTATATATGTGTGTGTATAGAGAGAGAGAGAGAGAAAGAGAGAGAGAGAGAGCTATTATCATTGTTGTTTATTTATTACCTTACATTTAAACTTCGATTTTCTCTTTAACCAGTTTCTCATGTGTTTAGAAATAGTGTGTAGGGCTTCCCTGGTGGCGCAGTGGTTGAGAGTCCGCCTGCCGATGCAGGGGACACGGGTTTGTGCCCCAGTCCAGGAAGATCCCACATGCCGCGGAGCAGCTGGGCCCATGAGCCGTGGCCTCTGAGCCTGCGCATCTGGAGCCTGTGCTCTGCAATGGGAGAGGCCACAACAGTGAGAGGCCCGTGTACCGCAAAAAAAAAAAAAAAAAAAATAGTGTGTAATCTCTGGGTTTTGGGGTACAGAATTTTTTATATATATATATATCTTTATCATGATTTAGCTTCTTTAGGGTGGATATTACAACTCCTACATCTGTCTTCCGTGTCTCTTACTTTTTTTTTTTTTTTTACATTTTTCATTCCCTTGTCTTTTGCACTGTGCCCTGGGAGAATTCCTTAGTTCCTTCTTTCAACACACTAATTGACTCTAAAGCTGTGTTCATTCTGCTAATCAGCCTATCCGTTGAGTTGGTTGGAGGTTTGGTATTTTGGTGTGTTTATTTTTATACTCATTTTTTCTTTCTAATTAATTTTAAAAAGGTATAAAAATAATTGTTCTTCTTAAGGTCCTATTTGTCTCATGGATGTGATATCCTCTTGGCCTTCTGAGGATATTAATTGTATATGTTTTTAAGACTCCTTTTGCCCTATTAACTGTTTTCTCAGAAATTAGTTCTGTCTGCTGAGTTTGATGCCCTTTCATGGTGTTGGTTCCCTCAAATATTTGGCAATTCTTGCTTGTTTGCTCACTTACATTTCAGATTTCTTGTTAGCCTTTCTGCAAATGTTCTATAAGTTTGGCCTGTTTCTCGTGATTATAAGGAAAGAGTGCAACCAGTATCAAGTGTTTTAGAAGTGTAGACTTTGTTTCTTTTTTGGTATTGTAGAGCAATATCATGCCTCTGCCATGGCTGAACTATTATAAAAGTAGACCAACATTTGGAATCCTTCCCACCTTTTGTAACTACCTTCCCATGCATAGTTTGGCCTCAGTTTTCCTCCTTCACTCAGATTCCATTTACCCTCTTTTTTTTTTTCAGGAATTATGCATAATTTATGATTAATCAAATATACTTTCTTCTTTCTCAACACTGTTATAGACTTAAATTTTTTCATTATGACAGTTTTTAGGGAATAGAGGATGCTGCAATGCATATTCAATCCAAACTTCAGAAGTTAATCTATAAGTTATTGTCAGTATATAACTTTCCTAATTCCCCTAGATCTCTTCCCCAGTAATTTCTTAGTCACTGGTAAACTTTTCAGTATAACACACAGTCTGTAAGAGAGAGTTTTACATGAAAGGCTTTTTTTGATTGATAGAATAGTTCGTGCAAATTGGAATGGAATGTTACTTCCCTAAACCATTATGACATCACGTTATAAGACATGGTACTTCTGCTTCAGAAAAGTGTTCTTTTTAGCTACCTCAAATCTTTCTCTTCTGCATATAACTTATAAGTCAGTTCTTTTAGAATAGCACAACAGTGCTTTCTACTCACGGCAGTCACTAGATATATATTTCATGAAGACGCTTAGAAATAGATAAGGAATAAAAGTATTTTATTTTTTTAGAAGTTAATTTAAAACATAGATGATTAAAATGAGTAAATTTTTTATCCTCTGATTTACATTTTGTATTCTGCTTTTTAATTTTTTATTTGGTTACTATTAGAAGGTGACATTTATTGTTACTCCTTTCTCTTTGCTCAAAGTGACCAAGCTGCTAATTTAAAATGTCTGTTGGGGCCATTTCAGAACCAAAACATTTACCGAAGGTGAAAAATATTATGTGAACATGGTTTTTTCAAGACCTCTGCTATTATTTCATATAATATATTACAAGCTCTTTTAGAGGTCCATAGATCATGAGACCACTTCTTACCCAGAAGGCCAATGAAATGGTTCTAAATGGTAATACTGGCACAACAGTAAGTTTTGTTTTGTTCTCATGACCCATTTTCTGGGTGATCTATTGGATTAAAAACACAAACAAAATGCAGTATGTATTGGGTTGGCCAGAAAGTTTGTTCGGGTTTTCTGTACGAACTTATGGAAAAACTCGAACGAACTTTTTGGCCAACCCAATACTATAGAAGTGAACAGATTCAGTCAGGGCTCACTTTACGTAAGATCTTCCAGTAAATTTCATATTTTATCTCACTCTTCAGAGGAGAGAAAGGCCTGATCCACTTTGTTCTTCATTGCTATTTCCAGACTTTTCTCCCTCTCTCCTCTAAAAATCCCCAGCTGTGAAGCTCATGCTATCAAACTGTACTACTCACTCCTTCTCCTTGTTGCAGTTACCAATCCCCCAGTATGCCACAGCCTGGAAGATTTTTAGCTGCAGGTCAGTCTTTGCACTCTCATGTCCTAAAACTCTCGCACTCTCATGTCCTAAAACTTGAATGTCCATGAGAAAGTGACATTAGAGCAAATTGCTGAAGATGGTGAGGGAGGTAGGGAAAGTGTACTGGGCTGTGGGAAGAACAAGTGCAAAGACTAATTGAGAGCATGCTTGGTGTGCTGAAGGTACACAGGAAGGCCCCTATGGCTGGAGAAAAGCAAGTGGGGAGCAGGAGGTGATGTTAGAGAAATAATGGAGATCTGGGTCATATAGGGCCCCTCTATGCCATGGTTAGGCATGTAAGATCATAAGACCTCTATAACAAATTTATCCTTTCCTATTTCAGTCTCTCACTTGCATGATCGTACCCTAAACTTTGTATCCATAACTGCAGCCCTATTTTCTTCTCAGTTGTAATATTCCTACTCTCTGAATTACCACTTCTTGTCCTTCCAATTCTATTCTCTTATACTCTGACTCTGTAATTCTTCAGCCCCACCAGGGCCTAAAATCTATTGATTTTACCACCTTTTTATTTGACTCTCAGTCTCTCCATCAACTATCCCCCTTGTTACCCCTTACTGCTTACCCAAATTTTATTCATCAGTCCTTTATCAAGATCACTCTCTTGTAATCACTCATCCCTGTTCCTCTCTCCCTTTGTATATACACTGTTGGCGAAATCCCAGCCCTAGTTAAACCAACTTTCCACCCTTACGTTTTTTTCTCCAGTCTTTAAAAAACAAACCTCTTTTGTCCCCCACTGTCCTCTCCAGCTACTGCCCATTTCTACTCCTCTTTTAAAGCAAAACTCCCTGTCAGAGCGAGATATAATAATCATACATTTATAATAATAGGTAACATTTATCACGCACTTGCTATGTGCCAGGCACTGTTCCAAATATTTTACATATAATAATCTTATTTTATTGCCATAGCAAAGTAGAAAATATAATCTTTTACAATGAGAAAAAAGCATGAAGAGCTAACTTTCCCAACAACTGGCAAATACTGAAGCTGGAATTCAGTTCCAGGCAGCCTGGCATCAGAGCCTGTGCTCCTAACTATTAAGACCAAACCAAAGTGTATTCTAAGTTTCACATTAGCAGCACACTCCAGTTTCCAAGAGTGACTTCAACCTACCCCAACCCTCATTGCTCTCGAGTGGTGGTGGTAACAGGTTCTGGCTGCTGGGCCATGGTATTACAAGGTGGAGTTTTTCATGTAACCTGAAGTTTAAAATTAATTGCTTCTAGGCTGAAGACTCTTTCTCTCTTGTAATCTTGAGGCTTTAACCCTATTTTTGGTTTCTTTTTGCTTTGCATTTCTCTCTTACCTTGCACCTAAATTCATTGGTAAGGGGCTCAAAGCTTCCTCTCTCTGGTAAAAGTTCATAGTATGCCAAACAGGAACCAGAGTTGGGTCCAGGGAAAAGGAGTTGTAGAAAAGACTTTCTGATCCTGATTTCTTCGTCTGAATTGCCCTCTCTGCAGGACTTTGTACTCAGATAATTGCCTGTAATCCATTATTTATTTGTCACTTCTTATGTCATCTTTGGGGAGGGAGGAATTTAGTTAAACATTTAATATGAATATTGTTAATAACTACTGATTTAGAAAATTTTAAATAGTAAATCCTCAGGATCAGTTAAGTTTTTAAGAGCAAGGAAACATGAGAAACACTCTGGCTGACTAACCTCGTTCTCATTGGCAGACATGGCAGAGGTCATGTGCCCCTTCCTAAACAGTTACTGGCAAGGGGAAGGGATTCTTATGATTGACTTTTCCCTTTCCTGGGTGAAAGAGGTTGTGGAGTCAACCACAATCCCCAGGGAGGAAAATCCAACCATTTCCCAAGTGATGACTTTTCACTGTCGAAGCTTTATTTCTTAGAAAACATAAAGCTGAATAATTTTGCCAAACGGGCCTAAACTTGTTGAATGAACTCCATTGGTCCTTTAGGAATAATATATGAAACATTTATCTCTTTAGTTCTAAAGAAAATATATAACTTGATAGAGATTTGACTTAGCAGTTTTAAATCCTATATGCTTTGGGGTGAGTTGATCTCTTTTACTAGACATCTGTCTTAGGGCTTTGGCCTAATCACTTTTACTAAATAAAGTATTTTGGCCCAAGTATTTTGACTGTGATGACTCCAGTTGTATCTGTGCTGGATGTTGCCACTTCCTAGTACAAGAAAGGGCTTTTGGGCTTCCCTGGTGGCGCAGTGGTTGAGAGTCCGTCTGCCGATGCAGGGGACGCGGGTTCGTGCCCCGGTCCGGGAAGATCCCACATGCTGAAGAGCGGCTAGGCCCGTGAACCATGGCCGCTGAGCCTGCGCGTCCGGAGCTTGTGCTCTGTAACGGGAGAAGCCACAACAGTGAGAGGCCTGAGTACCGCAAAAAAAAAAAAAAAAAAAAAAAAAAAAGGCTTTTTATGTGTGTTAAAGGTAAATAGTAATCCTTATAGCAGGTCCTTCAGGTTGATGCCAATACTGTGAAAGAGAACAGAATCATATTTATACTAAGAAATACTCTAGAGGGATTATGTATTGCATAGAATTCATAGAGAAAATGATAAGAGGTTTGACAAGGCTGAACAGATCAAAGAGCCTAATTTCTGAAAGCGAAGATCAGCGAGCACTAGGTAGTATAAGGAAGGAGACTTTGTTTAGAGCAGTTTCAGACCCAACCCAGTGGATATGCTTGAAGAGCCAACCAGAAAAAAAACAAACACAAACTTTGCTTCCTTATGGACTAGAGCTAAGCAAACGGGAGGTATTCTGGGGGAAAAAATGGTTAAAACTGATGCAAGAAGGAAGAGGATTCTGTTTCTCCGTATTGCCACTGATTTTCACACAATTCTCTGATACTATAACACTATCAGAAACACCCAAATGACAAATACAACTTCAGCTGACTTTTTCTTTTACTGAATAAATACAATTTTCCCCTGCCATAAGGAAGAACAATACTGTTCAGACAGAGGACCTTTTTCCATAGTTTGAATAAAAGAAAATGGATGGTATTTTTTCCCACTGTGGTCAGTTGATGATGGTGAAATGATGATGATGATGACAATGACAATGATGAAAGGCATATTTGAAGTCTAAGTGTTTGTTAGGGGAAGGAAGTTGGAAGTGGTGGAAAAAATACTAAACCAAGTATTATAACTTGATTTTTAGACCTGGGTTGTTCCCTACTTTAGCCAAACACAAGACCCTGAATTCCTATTGTTTTTAGTCACTAGAGTGGACTGTATGATCTCTTGTCCTTCTACCTCTAAAATTCTGTAATTATAACAGATAGTACCCATGTAACACTAATAAAATAGCCTGAACGGTATCAAGAGTATGAAAAATAGCATATAGAGTAAGGTGTCCGTTTAATTAATTTTATGCTTACCTATAATTGGTTTATGTAACACTGTTTTTTTCCTGGAACCTCTGTACCTCAGAAAGGGTTGCAGAGTTCATTTTGGCAAAGATAAAAGGCAGAACTGATATCATATCGCCACATGGAGGCTAGCAATTAAACATAAAGCCAGACAGAAATCACAAGGAGAGCCATAAATAAAAGAGAGCCTTAATGTGATTTAAATACCGTGACTGAGTTGCATTCAGTGTCAGCCTGGTCACCAAGTCCAATGCAACATCATCCTCTATAGAGATGTATTCTAGCAAAAGACTTCTGCATCCACCATCTGGCCCCCGACTCAGTGAGCACATCTCACTAAATGACACATAACCCAGTGGGAGGCACCAAATTTGCTTAAACATGAGCACATCCTCTTCTCATAACAAAGGCTGAATATGACCCTAATTTCGTATTCTGTAAACTATGTTGTGGAAATTATTAAAACAGGTCTTCTAGATAGGCCTATAAACATTGACTGATTTTGTTTCCTTTGTCAAAGCCACAATTTCCAAAAATATTATAAATTTCAGCTTAAATTGAGAAGCCAATTAGATGTGCTTTTAAAATTCATTCTCTATGTGGTAAAATAACAAGTAAAAAAGAACCAAACTGTTTGTGACTAGGTAATCTGATCCTCCAAATACAAGAGTTTGAGCAGAAAGTTCCAAAAGTTAGAGTTTCTATTCTCTGTCATAAGCTCCCGGGAATTGCGCCAAATGAGCACCACTCAAGAAAAATTGCTCTAAGATTTGGACTTTTGTATCTTCAACCATAATTTCAGGCATGTTCCAGAATAAAGGCAACCACATTGTTTCTTCAGTCTCAGATAGTTTACTGTACTTCTTTTATTCTTTGTTACTTTAGAAATATTTTACATTTCAGGAGGAACAGTATGATTTGCCTACAGAACGCACTTTTCCTTTAAGTACATCTTTGGCACTCCTCAGACTGCTAAATATTTTGTTGACTGTTGGAGGGAAGGAGGCTATAAGGTAGTCTCTTCTACTATGTAAAAAGCATCCCAAGTCTACAGATCCCTAGTTAATACTCAACACTTTTTGATGGTCTGCAGTGCCCTATCTGATAAAGATAAATGCTAGAGCAAGAGAATTAACAGGGAAATTGGAACTCAAACTAAAATAACTGAAACTAAAAGTAACCATTTTTCTTCACAAAGTTATATAAAACTATGAGAAAACCTTTTTTAAGAACTGAGCTTCAATTAATAGAAGTAAAAGGAAATAGAAACAGCTTCTTTAAACACAGCAAATTCAAAGAAGAAGGAAAAGCATCTCCTTATAAATGAGAAGCAAAAGGTTCCAAATGATATGAGAAAGAAGAAATATTAATGCCAAGTTCATGTAAACTGTTAATTAGAAACTACAGTGGAAATCGAGCATGTGACTAATAAGAAATAATATAAAATCCTGGGGAAAGCCTACTTAAGCTAGACTTCTTCAGGGCTACAGCATTGATAGTATGTTTCATGTTTCACAAATTGACCTGAATTATTGTTTAGCCACTATCCTGAAGGGCAGGGAGGTGAATGAAGACTACAGAAGAGCATCATAATGCTGACATTTCAAATATCTACTCACTTGGACTTCCTAGCCTGTAAACACTGAAATTAGTCTAGGGGGAAAAAAAAAAAAAAACCTTAATTCATAAGCTCATTTAAAAGAGCAGTAGACTGGGTAATAGCAGTTTTAACAATTTTAAAGAATAAAACCTATTCAGACAGTCTAATACTAGGCCCTAAGCTTCTGTCTTGAACATAAACCACACCTGAATATTAAGGGCCATTATATGGAAGATGGTGACCAGCTGTTCTCTTTCTCCCTTGAGTTCCAAACAATAAGAAATGGGCATCAGCTTCAGTGTGAAGGAATTGGGGAAAGAATGAGAAAGAATATTATTAATTGAAGTGGGTTACTGAGGGAATCTTATTCTGTGGAAGTCTTTTAAAATGTTACTACTATCACCCAGAACATTTATTGTCTGTGACATAGGTAGCCCTGAAGTGAGAGGTGTGATGAATTACACAAGAATTAGAAAGTCTCCGAGCTGGGGAATAATCAGCACAAACGCCAAATAACGTAAGATAGAAGCATGAAAATACATAGCCACAAAAATGAGAGATAGAGACATATATAGATCAACATAAGGACAGCATTTAGCTAATTACACTCTCTGGAAACATTCTAACTGCTTTTGGATAGCAAAGGAGTTCATGTTTTTAGATTTGTCAGTTAACACAATTTTGAATTGAGTCAAATTCTCATTGGCATCTATGATCCGTACACAGTTTCTGGAACAGCCTTCTTCTGGAGAAAGTTTTCAAACAAACATTTGGCATCAATGGAATATTTTTTCATCAAACTGTCAGTGTTTTTCGTAATACAGCCTTTGACTTCTAGAAGATCCAGGCTGTCTTAGAGACTCTGAGAATCCTAGGGCATTAGACCAATGCCAGGTGAATTACACTGAGGGCTTGGATCCTGGGGAAATAGAATCCTGAGAACTAGGATGCCCTGACTGAGATTTTTTTTTTTTTTAATAAAAGGATCATTCAATTTTATTAAACAACTTATCTAACAGTTTCTTGGGCCTCCCTCCCCCACTCACATTGTCCTGGTTTACTCCAAATACACGTGTGGGAAATCTATGTGTATTATATTCATATAGATTTCAGAAACCTATACATCTTATTAAAAAACATGTGAATTTAAGATGAGTACCATTGTGAAACAAAGTTTACTTTCTGAGCATAAGAGAAAACAACGTCTCCCTAATAAGAGACAAGGGAAAAACGTAACAGATATGAAGTTGTGTGTATTTGCTTTCAACCAAGATGCATTAAACGGAGTTAGTATACCTTATAGTTGAAATAAGTTTTACAATGGGGATTTTAACAGAAGCTCATAGAAACAGTGAGAAAACTGGCTGATGATAAATGGAATCAATTGATATAAAAATAGTACGTATGATCATAAAATCTGGCCCTGACTGAGATTGAACTGTTTCTGCTGATATAGATAACAGGAAGATATTTGTGGCATTTTAGATTAGAATTTTTAGACTCCATTCAGACAGCTCGTTAAAAACCATGTACCCTCTTGTACCTATAGAATCACAGATTCCACATAAGCAAGAATAACGTGTTTAGGCAATTTTAGTCCTAGGCAGTGGTGTGCTAGTAAATGTTTACCATCTGGTTTTCCACGCAAGGAGTGTGTGTGTTGCCAGGGGCGGCAGGAGTACACAGGTGTCTGATTTGTAGCATTTGCCAGTTTCTCTGGTGTAAATGCCCCCACATGGCCGATTGCCAGCTGCCAAATTGATACCACTGTAGGCAGAGTTGGGAAGAGATGTACACAGTTGCTCCATCACACCCGTGGTCCTATGTCAGGTGCACGTAAAGTGCCAAAGTTCAGAGCATCAGTCTGACTGTGTCATTTAATAACAGCCACCATTGTCATTCAAGCAGAACTTCTCCCTTCCACCTTGTGACAAATGTTCTAAAAACAGACCTAACACATGGCTTCTCCTCCATCTGAGAGCTGTGACTTAAATCCTAAAGACTATTATTTAACAGAAGATTTCCCCCGTGATACTGCTCTTTGTAGTAATATTACCCAGTTCCTTATATGTTCTGGTTGCTATAAGCGGAAAATGAAATGTTTGCAGGTCAACAGAACTGATTCTTAGAGCAATAAGCACAACCTTCAGAATAGAAAAATAGTTCGGAGGCATGTTTTATTTTGGATTTTAGTATTTTTATTATTAAAAAGACTGATAACACACAAGAAACACTGCTTACCATTCAGTAAAAGCCTGGCAGGAAACGAACATTTCACAACAGTTCCAGAATGTCTCCATTTGCTTATTTTTTGAAACAGTAGAACTATATTACGTTGACATATCAGTTCATGGCCCACCTCCTGTCTTTATGCCCAGACCTGTGCATATCTTTGTAACTCCAGGATACATGTATCTCACATCTTCAGTCTCTCTGTAAAAGATTTTCTGTAAAACAAAAGGGCGTTAACTTCCCCAATGCCAAAATGCCCAAATGGCTTGGGTTCCTGCCCATAAAACATATCTTGGGTGAGGACTGAAAAATCTAGTTGCTTTCACATTTACTTATGAATTCCTGTTCTCTGTATATAAAAGAGGAAACCATTTGGCAACCTGCCAGAAGCATCCCCTGAATCTTAGGGGGGAAAGCAGATGGATTCTTAGGACATAGTCATTCCAATCATGATATGGTTAATATTCATTCTAAATTAGTGATAATGTTCATAATAACACATTGCCATTTACAGGGAACTTTTCACATGTATGTACTTCCCACTACATAATACTGAATAACATTGGTAATATAAAATGTCATTGTCCAGTTTCAGAGCTTCTGCCAGTAATTAATATGTATTTATTCAATAAGTAGGTGATTGTTGCTTTCTGTAGTGAGGCATTATGGAGTCTGTCAAGATGAATTAAGATTAATCCATTATTATTTGACTCAAGATGGACAGGAGTTAGAAATGCTCACACATATTTAGACTCTATTAAATTCTTAGTTCCTCTCATTTTATCACTGGGAGAGAATTTAAGCTCAAATAAGTCATTACCATGGTCCTAATAAAATTTTTTCTTGTTAGGTTTGTTTGGTTGTTTTTTCCTTTTTGGCTGGTTGTTTTAGTGTATATAATAACTCAATCCCAGTTGATGAACACATCTCTAAGTCAATAAATTTTATATACCACATGTCTAAGGTCATACTCAAGATTTATTTCTTCACTGAATTTTTCCCTGACAGTAACAGTTAATGACAATGTGACCCAATCATCTTAATTGCTGTGAGTTAGCACAGCTATTCTGCATTGCTGTTGGCTAATGAATTAGATTCATTGGCTGGTTCTGACTAGCTGACATCCCATGTCACTGACAAGGTGACAGTGTAGAAGAGGACAGGAAGGAGGAGGAAAGCAAACTTCAGTCAACACAGTAAGACACCCTAATGCAACATCCCAGTCTGTGCCCAAGGAAGATGGACCAAATGAAAAAACATACAGAGCTCCTCCTGGTCACTTGCCATAACATTATGTTTTTTTCTCCTCTGATTAGAAAGGAAGTCATGAATGATGTTATTCTGAAGCTTCACAGTAAAGCTTTCTGTAAATCTTTTAGTCAGACCTCCAGCTCAATCCATTCTGTGGTACTAGAAAATAGCTAAGGTACCTTTGACATCTAAAAGCTCCACATATGGATGAAAAGTTATTGTGGAAATCTTATTGCTGCTTCTTATTGGGGCCAATGATGGAGCTCCACAGTGTTACCAACGAACTTTGAATTTGATACACGATGAAGCAGTGGCTCTCCTTGGTGGCAAGGGATATATTGACAGCTTAGGTGTTCCTCTGGGATATCTGTCTCCTCCAGATCTTTAGAGGATGTTGTTAGAAAGTGAAAAGCTCTTTAAAGGAGTCAAATATACACAGAAATCTCAGTTGTCACGGCCTCACAGCCCAAAAAATCCTCACTGGAGTTTTTCCAAGAGAAACCCTTTCGCCCAAATTCTGGAATGCGTGGTCAGGCCTGGGTCTCTACCAGGATGTGTAGATGTAGATACACGACTTTCAAACACTAGGAGAGCCAGATCGGAAGCCGCTGTTCTGTACCCAGAGCAAGTGGCGTGGTTTGTGTGTAAAACCACCAGATGGCACTGTGTGGAGAATGAAAGAGCATTTATATCCTCCGGAAAATGGATGCTAGTTTAAGTCGTCCTAGTTTTTTAAAGGACATTCTGAAACATCTAAGCTCAGTGATCAAGAAGGAAAAGGAAAAACAACTGCTTACTTCCAGTGGTGGATATAGCCTTTTTAAACTTGTAGTGCTGTGATTTGGTGACATTTCTGAAACTACCAGAAACCCATTTATTTATAAACTGTACTTCCAGGAGAGATTGAAATAATTGTTAAATTACATGGGGTGAGGAAGGTGAAGAGGCAGGGAGATCCTAATAAAAATTAAATATTAAATTAGGGTGGACCCGGGGAAAAGCATCAGAAGGTAAGTAGAAATACATAAGTGAATTGAGTGTTTCAACCAAATACTAACCTAACCCATTTACCTAAGGAGAGAACATCACTTCTTATTCACAGTGTAATTGGGTGATATTCAGCATCTTTGACCTACAAAATGATCATGGCATGTGGTTCAACTTAATAAAACTAAACTATTGGAAACAGGGTAAACTTGTAAAATGTGTAAAAGCACACTAAATTATCTCATGGCTTACTAATAAATAGTAGGGTGCTAGAAAAACAATCCAAAATAAATGTTTTAAAAAGCACTATAGTCAATTCCTTAACTTCAAATATTTTTAATCCGGAGTACTCTCCATATGCCCAGAGATGATTTGAGAAACCTACAAGTTTGCAAGGATTTTTTTTTTTTTGAGAGAGAAAGCAAGTCTAGTTAAGCAGATATTTTCTATTAGCCCCAAAGGACTGTAACACCAAGCAGTGTTTTTCATTTTTAAGAATGCAGAGGAAGCTAGCTATGGAAAAGATCAAGAATGGTCACATGCTGGTGAGTGGTGACCATTAGTCCTTCTACAATGGTGAGTAGTAGTCCTTCTACACTGATGGTGCAGAAACTCCTCAGCTGTGGAGTCTTCCACCCTCAATGTAACCTTAACCTTCGATGCCATCCACAGGTCCTCTGCCACTTGACAGCAGGAGAGTCCATGGGTGTCTGCAAGCAACCAAATGTTGGGCTTGGCTGTGCCCGCCTTGCCCTGGCCCATCCCTGGGCACAAGTGGGATGTGGACTCTGAGTAGGGTCCTGTCATTTCTCATCCGTGGCTTCTGGGTCATTTAGACCAGCTTTCTGTGTGTGCTAACATCTTAAAAGGCCATAGAAAATAATGAAGAGTATCTTTTTGGTTGTAAACATAGGAGGAAAGTACACTTAGCACTTGAAAGGAATACGGAATAAAAATACACAATTTTCTTCATATATTAAATTTAAGAATAATCTGATGATGAAGGGAGAGGCAGGATGGTATCTTGATGGCATTATTATGCGGTAAAAAAGCAAAAAAAAAAAAAAAGAAAACACCCAAATTTTCCAAAAGTATGAGAAAGTACTATGAAAACACACCAATTCCTTAGAATAGTTTTGTTAAAGATATGTATTTTTAAGGTACTAGACAGTTTACAGTGCCCGTTCATACATAACCATTCTCATAGTACTCCTACAACATGGAGTCATTTTCCTAATTTTATAGAGTAAGAAATAGAGGCATATTCCTAGAGGTTTAATAACTTCTCCAATGTCATAATTAGTGTGCCAAACAGGCAAGTTTCAGATCCAGGTTTTGCTGAAGTTTAGTACGTGATGGAAGGAAAAGATCTGTGCTTTGGTATCAAACACACCCGGGTACCGTTTCTTACTGTTACCTCAATTCTTAACTTGTTTTCAGATTAACTCCTTCAATTTCATCACCTGCAAAATGGTAATTAATGGTAACCCCTCCTTTAGAAAGTCATTGTGAAGATGAAAGATAATATAGGATTGGCCAAAAAGTTCGTTCGGGTTTTTCCATACAATGTTATAAAAACCTAAACGAACTTTTTGGCCAACCCAATATATAGGAAAGTGCACAGATAATTGTAGATACTCCAAAAATGGCAACTACTTTTCTTGGTATTCCACTAAAATTAGTACAACATTCTGCCTACTCTCTCTCCTTGGTAAAGCTTCAAAACTAATAAAGTGAATGAAGGAAATCTAACTTAACATCACAAACCTGCTAATAACAGAATCAAACTATTTTGAAACCATAGTATTTTGGACACAGAAAAAAAAAGATTGTGTAATGCTGCAGTCCAATGTAAGAGCCACCTCTTACATATGACAAATGAAGTTTAAATTAAAGTTTAAGAGTCTGTTCTTCAGTTACACTAACAAAGCCCGAATATAGAGTGTAAGCCCTTCATTCCGGGTAAAGAAATTGAGGCCTTCTTAATATGTTCAGTTCAATATTCCTGTCTACTCTTACCCCCAACCACCACCAATTTACTTTTTATATTTGCTACAGTGTCTTCATTAATGGCAGGAGCTATTAAATATCCATAAGCTGTCTATCACTAACTTGTCTGGAAGTTGATAATCGGTGTCAGCTGGAATCATTGGTAAGTCTGTTGGCCAAAAGCTTGCACAAGGCCTCTCCATATACTCTGGGATTCCTTACAATATGGCTAGATTCCAAGAGCAAGCATCTCAAAAGAGAGAACCAAGTAGAATAGAAACTGTATCATCTTTTCTAACCTAGCCTCAGAAGTTGAAGCCATACATCAGCATTCTGTCTTATTCTATGCATTAGAAGTGAGTCACTAAAGATGGTCCATATTCAAGGGGAGAAAAGAAGTGTCAAAGAACTTGCAAACATGTTTAAAGCCACCACAGTGTATCACAAATTATTTACATCCCTACGACTTGTAAAACACCTTCATCATCCCCCAGACTCCCCCAAAGACTTTCATCTTGTTACGATGTCAGGATCAGGTTCAGGGTTAGGATTTCACGACCTACGTCAGATCCAGAGGCAGATGAGGCTCCTTGGATGTGGTTCCCTTAGTACAGCTCCTTAAGTACTGTTCTTAATCTGAAGACCTGTGAACTGAAAAGTGATCTTTCCCACTTCCGTCAACATACAGTGATGGGGCAGGATAACTGCTATAGACCCTCCCATTCAAAAAGTGAAAACAGGAGACACAGAAGTCATTGCCCCATAGCCTTTGTGAAATCCAGCAGGGCACATGTTGCTGTTTCCCTGATTAGAGCTTTAGTCCTACTACCTGGGGATGATTCTCCACAGTTCTTGGCTTTTCCCTCTGGACTTTTTTTTTTTTTTTTTTTTTTTTTTGGTATTTTCTTGAACTTAAGAGTAATCCTTCCTTGCACGTAAGAAGTGGTTGGCGATGCAGCCGAGTGGATTTCCTAGCCTGCTTCCTGCTCCTAATAGTTCAGGGGTCCACAGATTTTCTTTTGAATTGTAATGTCTCTGTGTCTTTCAATTCAAGCTGACTGTTTCTGTTGGTACAATTTCCTTAAAAGTCTTGTGGGCTTACTCTGAATCACTGAGAGTCAATCCATTATACAAAAGCAGCGCTCACACATCTTGCCATGATAAGCCATTCTCTACCTTGGGCTTCTTAAAAGTCTCCCATGGAACAATTACGCTAAGATCCTTAAAAGACCTATTGTTTAATGGAGAGGGTCTGTGAGGCACACTCCTACTATCCTTTGAAGGACTTTTGTCTGTTTGAAGCATCATCTTAAACCGTTCTGTGTTTTTATCAGAAGTCTTTTAGTCATATGCTGAGCTGCATTTTTACACTACGTTTTCCTGACAGCACACTGGATTTAAACTCTGCACAGAAGCCATTTCTTAATGTTAACAATATTTGCCATCTGGAAAATCTGGAAATGATAGCAGATTTATTTTTTAACAACAAGCTCTTGTTACTTTATAGTTAGAATCATTCTTTAGCTTTTTCCTTTCCTCTTGCATTTTACTAGAAGCAGGCAAAAGAACCCAACAGCAACTTGAACACTTTACCTTGAAATCTTCTTAGCAAGGACATCGAGTTTATTATGTATATTTCCGTGTTACTGAGAGTAAACTTTTAGCACTATATAACAAGCGTCCCCTTTTCTCTAGTTTCCGATAACATTTTTTCACTTTCTTTCAATTCCTCACTACAGCATCTTTGAGGTCCATCAGGTTTCCACTAGGAGTATCTTTGAAGCCATTTTTTTTTTTTTATTAACACTCCCACCCAAAGCCACTATCTGTAATTTAGGTTTTGGGTTACAACAGCATTCCTCTTTTAGGTACCTGAGTGGATTCCAAATATCTATTGTTGTAGTAACCACTATAAAACTTAATGGTTTAAAAACAAGATACAACTCAATGGCCAAAACAAATAACCTGATTAAAACTGGGCAAAGAATATGAATAGATATTTCTCTAAAGAAGACATACAAATGGCCAAAAGGCACATGAAAAGGTGCTTAACATCCTTAATCATCAGGAAAATGCAAATAAAAACCACAGTGAGATATCTGTCACCTCACACCTGATAGAATGGCTATTATCAAAAAGACAAGAGTGTTGGTAAGGATGTAAAGAAAAGGGAACCCTTGTACACTGCTGGTTAGAATGTTAATTGGTACAGCCATTATGGAAAACAGTATGAGTTTCCTTTAAGAATTAACAATAGAACTACCATATGATTCAGCAATCCATCTCCTGGGCAATATATCAAAAGGAAAAAATATCAGTGTCATAAAGAGATATTTGCACTTCCATGTTTATTACAGCATTATTCACAATAGCCAAGATATGCAAACAACGTAAGTGTTTGTTGATGGGTGAATGGATAAAGAAATTGTGATATATAAATGTTATTGTGATACAGAAATGTTGCCATTTGCAACAACATGGATGAAACGAGAACATTATACTAAGTGAAATAAGTCAGACACAGAAAGAAAAATACCACATGATCTCACTTATATGTGGAACCTGAAAGTTTAGTTCATGGAAGCAGAGAGTAGAACAATGCTAGAGGTGGGGAAAATGGAGAGACATTGGCCAAAGTTTACAAGGTTGCAGCGATGTAGGATGAATAAGTCTGGAGAGCTAAATGTACCATATGATGACTATAGTTATTACTGTATTGAATACTATAAAGTTGCTATAAAAGTAGATTTCAGGTGCTCTGACCACAAAAAAAAGTATATGAAGAGATGGATATGTTAATTAGCTTGACTGTAGTAATCATTTCACTATGTATATGTATTTCAGAACACCAAGTTGTACACCTTAAACATATCATTTTTATTAAATAAATAATAAAACAATAACATTGTTTTTAGCCTTGAAATTTCGATTTGAGCACGGCTCAGTGGGATAACACTCACCCCTTCTCCAGTTAGTGTTAGCTGGGGCTCCTCAATGGCAAATCTACTGAAGGCTTAATTCACTTACATGTCTGGTGGTTAATACTGGCTGTCAGCTTGGACTTTAGCTAGGCTGTTGCCTTGAACACAATCATGTAGCCTCTCTATATATTCTGGGCATTCTTCCAAAATGGTGGCTGTCACCATTTATCACTCATTCCAAAAATATGTGTCTCAAGGAAGAGCCTGGTGGAAAGTGCATCACCATATCTCCCCATTCCTCAGCTCAGCAGTAGCCTTGAAAATAGCAGCCCACATTCCAGGTACCTCAGGGAGCAGAACAGACTCCATTCACAAAGAATTGTCATTATTTGAACTGTCTGGTGGTTTTGTGGAAGAACAGATAGAAGCTTCTCCCTATACAACTTGACTCAGAACTCGTCCAGTGCTAGATCTGCTACACAGGTGGTGTTTGTTGTAATATTTACAGGCAAAAACTTTTAGTTGCTTCAGACAGTGGTGATAACAGTTGGGATAAACAATATATGAATGAAAAAGCTTGGGAGAAAAGGCTGGGGAATGCCATGTCCATAAGGGTTTTTGAAAGCTCTTAACATATTTCTGGAGATCTAGAAGGCCACACATGCATAAGGCAGTGTGCATGCTCAGGAAGACCCAAGAAGGCCCTAGGCTATCACCTCTTGCTGACCTGGAGACTGCACAAGCAGACAGTGAAGGCTAAGGGAGAGTTGTAAACTGCTTGAATGTCGAAGGTAGGCCTCAACACACACAAATTCCTCAGCAAAGACCAGTATTTTGTGGTTCCACGCATTTAAGGAAATGAGTACAATTATTAGCTGATCACTAAGCCAACCAAGTAGAAACTGCAGTGCCATCACAAAATGAAGAATACAGCTTTACAGGATTCAGAAAAGTCACTAAGTAAATAACAGACGCTAAGGAAAGAGAGAGAATGTGATTTCCAGACTTGCCACATTATAATATTCAACGTATCCCGTGTTCAAAAGACAAATTGTGAGGCATGCTAGGAGATAAAGAAGTATGACTCCTGCTCGGGAAAAAAGTAATCAATAGAAAGTGTCCAGAAGAAGCCCAGATATTGAACTTTCTAGACAAAAACTTCAAATCAGCTTTTTAAAATATGTTCAGGGACTTCCCTAATGGCACAGTGGTTAAGAATCCACCTGCCAATGCAGGGGACACAGGTTCGAGCTCGGGAAGATCCCACATGCCATGGAGCAACTAAGTCCATGTGCCACAACTACTGAGCCTGCGCTCTAGAGCCGTGAGCCACAACTACTGAGCCCACGTACCACAACTACTGAAGCCTGTGCGCCTAGAGCCCATGCTCTGCAATAAGAGAAGCCACCGCAATGAGAAGCCAAGGCACCAAAGAGTAGCCCCTGCTCACTACAACTAGAGAAAGCCTGCACGCAGCAATGAAGACCCAATGCAGCCAAAAATAAATAAATATTTTTAAATTAAAAAATAAAATATGCTCAAAGGAAACTATATTTAAAGAACTAAAGAAAAATATGAGAACAGTGTCTCACAAATAAAGACTATCAATAGATAGAAATTATAAAAAGCAAACAAATGTAAATTCTTCAGTTGAAAAGTGCAATAACTTATAATGAAAATTTTACTTGAATGGCTCAACAACATTCTAGCTAGAGGAATGAATCAGAAAGATTCAACAGAAATCAATAATAGGAAAAAAAAGAAATCAATAATAGGAAGAAACCTGGGAAATTTACAAATATGTGAAAATTAACATACTTCTAAATAACCAATGTGTCAAAGACAAAATCATACGGGAAATTATAAAATACTTTGGGTATACAGAAATGAAACCACAAAATACAAAACTCATGGAATGCAACAAAAGCATAAGTACTAGGAGGTAAAATACATGCCTACATTAAAAAAAGAAGAAAGATCTCAATAACCTAAACTTCGGTCTTAAGAAACTAGAAAAAGAAGAGAAAACTAAACCCAAAGCAGGCCTAAGGAAGGAAATATAATGACGATTAGAGGAAGAATTAATGAAATAGATAATAGAAATACAATAGATAAAATCAACAAAACTAAAAGTTTGTTCTTCAAAGAAAACCAACAAAATTGACAAAACTCTAGTTAGGTCAAGAAAAAAAGAGAAGACTCAAATTACTAAAGACAAAAATGAAAAAGAAGGCATTCCTTCTTACCTTACAGAAATAAAGAGTATTATAGGGGACTGCTATGGACAGTTACATGCCAACAAATTAGATAACTAGCAACCAAAACTGATTCTGGAAGAAATAGAAATCCTGAATAGACCTATAACAAGTAAAGAGACTGTAATCAAAGAACTTCTACCAAAGAAAATCTCAGGACTAGATGGCTTCTCTGGTGAATTCTTCCAAATGTCTACAGAAGAATTAGCATCAATCTTCAAACTCTTCCAAAAAATAGAAAAGGAGGGAACACTTCATAACTCATTCTGTGAGGCAAGTATTACCCTAAGAGCAAGGCCAAAGACATGGTAAAAAGAGAAAACTGTAAACTAAATCTCTTATATAGATGCAAAAATCCTCAACAAAATACTTTCTAGCCTCATCCAGCAGCATATAAAAGGATTATACACCATGACCACGTGGCATTTATCCCAGAAATGGAAAGTTGATTCAAAATATGAAAATTGATGCATTGCACAATATTAATAGAATATGGGGTGGGGGGGAACACATGATCATCTTAATGGATGCAGAAAAAGCATTTGGCAAAATTCAACATCCTTCCACACAATATAAATAGGTGTAAATTGTGACATCAAGAGCATATAGTGCAGAGAGGAAAAGAGGCAAAAGTGTAGGGTGTTTGTATGCAAGTGAAGTTATCAGCTTAAAATAGACTATTATAAATAGATTTTATGTAAGCCCCATGGTAACCATAAAGAAAATACCTATAGAAGTTACACAAAAGAAAAAGGAATCAAAGCCTATGAACACACACACACAAAATGAAACACAGAGGAAGACAGCAGGAAAGAAAAAGAAGAATAAAAGAATTATAAGACAACAACAAAATGTCAAAAGTAAGTCCTTCCCTATCAATAATTACTTTAAATGTAAATGGGTTAAATGCCCCAATCAAAAGAAATAGAATGGTTGAACGGATTTAAAAAAAAAAGTAGATCCAACCGTATGTTGTTTACAAGAAACTTACTTTTGATTCAAGGACACAGATAAGCTGAAAGTGAAGAGATAGAAAAAGATATTTCATGCAAATGGTAACCAAAAGAAAGCATAAATGGGGCTTCCCTGGTGGCGCAGTGGTTGAGAGTCCACCTGCCGATGCAGGGGACATGGGTTTGTGCCCCAGTCCGGGAGGATCCCACATGCCGCGGAGCAGCTAGGCCCATGACCCATGGCCGCTGAGCCTGCACGTCCAGAGCCTGTGCTCCACAACGGGAGAGGCCACAACAGTGAGGGGCCCGCGTACCGCAAAAAAAAAAAAGAAAAAAAAAAAAAAAAAGCATAAGTGATGGTACTTAAATCAGACAAAATAGACTTTAAGTCAAAATCTGTCTCTAGAGACAAAGAATGTCATTATATAATGATAAAAGGGTCAGTTCAACAAGAACATATGACAATTGTAAATATATACACACAACATCAGAGCACCCAAATATATAAAGATAATATTAACAGATCTGAAAGGAGAAATTGACAGCAATACAATAATTGTAGGAGACTTCAAAACCCTACTTTCAATAATGGATAGAACAGACAGAAAATCAATAAAGAAACAGAGGAATTGAACAATACTGTAGGAAAAAAATGGACATAACAGATGTATACAGAATTTTTCACCCAATGGCAGAAAAATATACATTCTTCTCAAGTACATATGGAACATTCTCCTAGAGAGATTACCAAAAAAAGTCACAAAAAAGTTTTAACAAACTTAAGATCAAAATCATACCAAGTATCATTTCCAACCACAATGGAATAAAACTAGAAATTAATAACAGTAAGAAAACAGGAAAATTCAGAAGTACATGGAAACTAAACAACATGTTCTTGAACAACCTATGGTCAAATGCAATCAAAAGGGAATTTTTAAAATATCCAAGATAAACACAAAAACATAACATACCAAAATTTATGGAGTGCAGAGAAGCAGTACTAAGAGGGACGTTTATAGCAATAAACCCATACATTAAAAAAGAAGAAAGATCTCAAACAAGCCAGATTTTGCCTCCAGGAACTTGAAAAAGAAGAACAAACTAAGCCCAAAGTTAGCAGAAGAAGAAAAAAAGAAAAAAAAACATTATAGCAGAAATAGAGAATAGAACAATAGAAAGGAATCAACAAAACTAAGAGTTGCCTTTTTGAAAAGATAAAACTGACAAACCATTAGCTAGACTAAGAAAAAAGGGAAGACTCAAAGTCAGAAATTTGAGACATTATAGTGGATGTCTCAAAAATCAAAAGAGACTACTATGAACAATTATATGCCAATAAATTGGGTAACTGAGGGGAAATGGATAAATTTCTAGAAACATAAACCTATCAAGACCAAATCAAGACTGAACAGACCAATAACAAATATGAAGATTGAATCAGTAATCAAGCAAAGAAAACTCCAGGACAGATGGTTTTATAGGTGAATTCTACCAAACATTCAAGGAAGAATTAATACTAAACCTTCTTAAACTCTTCCAAAAAATAGAAGAAGAGGGAACACCTCCAAACTCATTTTATGAAGCCAGATTCACCATGATACCAAAGCCAGACAAAAACACCATGAGAAAAGAAAACTATAGGCCAATATCCCTGATGAATATAGATGCAAAAATTCTCAACGAAATACTAGCAAACTGAATTCAACATCACATTAAAAGGATTATACACCATGATCAAATAGAATTTATCCCTGGGATATAAGGATATTTCCACTTACAAATATCAATAAATATGATAAAACACATTAACAGTATAAAAACTAACAAACACACCATCATCTCAATAGATGCAGAAGAAGCAAGAAGAACAAAGCAGGAGGTATCACACTCCTTGATTTCAAAATATATTGCAAAACTACAGTAATCAAAACAGTATGGAATTGGCATAAAAACAAACATATAAACCAAAAGAAGAGAACAGAGAGCCCAGAAACAAGTGCACACATTTATGGTCAATTAATCGTCAACAAAGGGGCCAAGTATACACAATGGGGAAATGATAATCTCTTCAATAAGTGGTGTGGGGAAAACTGAACATCCACATGCAAAAGAATGAAATTGAACATCTCACACCAAATACAAAAATCAACTCAAAATGGGTAAGGCCTGAAACTATAAAACCATTAGAAGAAAGCACAGGCAAAAATGCTTCTTGACATTGACCTTGGCTACAAAACACCAAAAGCACTGACAACAAAAGCAAAAACAGACAAGTGAGATTGTATCAAATTAAAAACTTCTTCAGAGCAAAGGAAACACAGAGTGAAAAAGCAACCTATGGAATGGGAGAAAATATTTGCAAACCATATATCTGACAAGGGCTTAATATCCAAAATATATAAGGAAATTATACATCTCAATAGCAAAATAACAAACAACATTTTTTTTAAATGGGCAAAGGACCCAAATAGATATTTCTCAAAAGAAGACACACAAACATACAAATGGCCCAAAGGTACATGAAAAGGTGCTCACCATCACTAATCACCAGGAAATGTATACCTAGTAGAATGGCTATTACCAGAAGACAAGAGATAAATGTTAGCAAGGCCATGGGGAAAAGGAAACCCTTGTATACTGTTGGCGTGAATGTAAATTGGTACAGTCATTATGGAAAACAGTTCTATTTTTAATTTTTAAAAATTAAAAGTAGAACTACCTTATGATCCAGCAATCACTTCTCTGGGTTTATATCCAGTGAAAATAAAATCACTATCACAAAAGAGATACCTGCACTCCCATGTTCATCACAGCATTATTCACCGAAGATATGGAAACATAGGTGTCTCTCAGATGAATGGGTAAAGAAAGTGTCACACACACACACAAACACACACGCACACAAAGGAATATTATTCAGCCTTTAAAAAAGGAGGAAATCTTTCCATTTGCAACAACATGGATGAAACTGGAGGGCATTACGCTAAGTGACATAAGCCAGACAGGGAAAGAAATACAGCATGATGTCACTCATATGTGAAATCTAAATACTCGTATCAGATAAAATAGACTTTAAAATAAAGAATGTTACAAGAGACAAGGAAGGACACTACATAATGATCAAGGGATCAATCCAAGAAGATACAACATTTATAAATATATATGCACCCAACATAGGAGCAACTCAATACATAAGGCAAATGCTAACAGATATAAAGGAGGAAATCGGCAGTAACACAATAATAGTGGGGGACTTTAACACCTCACTTACACCAATGGACAGATCATCCAGACAGAAAATTGAAAAGGAAACACAGCTTTAAATAACACAATAGATCAGATAGATTTAATTGATATTTATAGGACATTCCATCCGAAAACATCAGATTACACTTTCTTCTCAAGTGCACATGGAACATTCTCCAGGATAGGTCACATCTTGGGTCACAAATCAAGCCTCAGTAAATTTAAGAAAATTGAAATAATATCAAGCATTTTTTCCCACCACAACACTATGAGATTAGAAATCAATTACAGGGAAAAAACCATAAAAAACACAAACACATGGAGGCTAAACAATACGTTACTAAATGACCAAGAGATCACTGAAGAAATCAAAGAGGAAATCAGAAAATAGCTAGAGACAAATGACAATGAAAACACAAAGATCCAAAACCTATGGGTTGCAGCAAAAGCAGTTCTAAGAAGGAAGTTTATAGCAATACAATCCTACCTCAAGAAACAAGAAAAATCTCAAATAAACAATCTAACCTTACACCTAAAGGAACTAGAGAAGGGTAAACAAACAAAACCCAAAGTTAGCAGAAGGAAAGAAATCATAAAAATCAGAGCAGAAATAAATGAAAAAGAAACAAAGAAAACAATAGTAAAAATCAATAAAACTAAAAGCTGGTGTTTACGAAAATAAACAAGATTCATAAACCTTTAGCCAGAATCATCAAGAAAAAGAGGGAGAGGACTCAATGAAATTAGAAATGAAAAAGGAGAAGTTACAACGGACACCGCAGGAATACAAAACATCATAAGAGACTACTACAAGCAACTCTATGCCAATAAAATGGACAACCTGGAAGAAATGGACAAATTCTTAGAAAGGTATAACCTTCCAAGACCAAACCAGGAAGAAATACAAAATATGAACAGACCAATCAAAGTAATGAAGTTGAAACTGGGATTAAAAAACAAACAAAAGTCCAGGACCAGATGGCTTCACAGGTGAACTCTAGCAAACATTTAGAGAAGAGCTAACACCAAGCCTTCTCAAATCTTCCAAAAAATTACAGAGGAAGGAACACTCCCAAACTCATTGTACAAGGCCACAATCACCCTGATACCAAAACCAGACAAAGATACTACAAAAAAAGAAAATTACAGACCAATATCACTGATGAATATAGAGATGCAAAAATCCTCAACAAAGTGCTAAGCAAACAGAATCCAACACATATTAAAAGGATCATACAACACGATCAAGTGGGATTTATCCCAGGGATGCAAGAATTCTTCAATATATGCAAATCAATCAATGTGATACACCATATTAACAAATTAAAGAATATAAACCATATGATCATCTCTAAAGATGCAGAAAAAGCTTTTGACAAAATTCAACACCCATCTATGATTAAAAACTCTCCAGAAAGTGGGCATAGAGGGAACCTACCTCAACATAATAAAGGCCATATATGACAAACTCACAGCAAACATCATTCTCAATGGTGAAAAGCTGAAAGCATTTCCTCTAAGATCAGGAACAAGACAAGGATGTCCACTCTCGCCACTATTATTCAACATATAGTTTTGGAAGTCCTAGCCATGGCAATCAGAGAAGAAAAAGAAATAAAAGGAATACAAATTGGAAAAGAAGAAGTAAAACTGTCACTGCAGATAACATGATACTATACATAGATAATCCTAAGGATGCCACCAGAAAACTACTAGAGCTAATCAATGAATTTGGTAAAGTTGCGGGATACAAAATTAGCACACAGAAATCTCTTGCATTCCTATACACTAACAACAAAAGATCAGAAAGAGAAATTAAGGAAACAATCCCATTCACCACTGTAACAAAAAGAATAAAATACCTAGGAATAAACCTACTTAAGGAGGTAAAAACCTGTACTCAGAAAACTATAAGACATTCATGAAAGAAATCAAAGATGACATAAACAGATGGGGAGCTATACCATGTTCTTGGGTTGGAAGAATCAATATTCTGAAAATGACTATACTACCCAAAGCAATCTACAGATTCAATGCAATCCCTATCAAATTACCAATGGCATTTTTCACAGAACTAGAACAAAAAAATCTTAAAATTTGTATAGAGACACAAATGACCCTGAATAGCCAAAGCAATCTTGAGGGAAAAAACGGAGCTATACACAGAAATAAACTCAAAATGCATTAGAGACCTAAATGTAAGACTGGACACTATAACACTCTTAGAGAAAAACATAGGAGGAACACTCTTTGACATAAATCACAGCAAGATCTTTTTTGACCCACCTCCTAGAGTAATGGAAATAAAAACAAAAATAAACAAATGGGACCTAATGAAACTTAAAAGCTTTTGCACAGCAAAGAAAGCTATAAACAAGACAAAAAGGCAACCCACAGAATGGGAGAAAATATTTGCAATAAAATTAATAAAATTAATAAAAAATAAATTAAATTTAAAAAAAAAAGGGTACAGCTCAGGAACAGCCAGATGGAAGAGATGCATAGGGAAGGGTATGGGGGGAGGGGTGTAGAACATCCATGACCTATCTGGACACACTTCCCTCCCAGCACCTCCATGTATTCACCAACCCAGTGAACTACATAAAGCTCTCCAAACCACCACTCCCTCCACCGCACACACACTCTCACCCCCATACTTTGGAATTTTTATGGAGTTTTCATTACATAGGTATAATTGATTAAATCATTGACCATTGGTGATTAATTGAATCTCCAATCCTTTTTCCTTCCCTGAGGGGGTTGGAGAGGTGTGGGAGATAGGGGAAAGTTCCAACCCTCTAATTACTTGGTTGGATCCCCTGGCAATCAGTCCCCATCTGTGGTGAGCTAAGGACTTTCCAAAATCACCTTATTAACATAAACTCACCGCAACAAGGGAAGCCAATACAATGAGAAGCCTGCGCACTGCTGCAACAAAGAGTAGCCCCTGCTTGCTGCAACTAGAGAAAGCCAGCATGCAGCAACAAAGACCCAACACAGCCAAAAATAAATAAAACTTTTTTTAAAAATTGTGTTTTGTTTCTTCCTGATCAGCTTAGCTAGAAGTTTATCAATTTTATTAATCTTTTCAAAGAGCCAAATGTTGGTTTTGTTAATTTTTTATTTTTCTGTTATTGATCTCTGCTTTTATCTTTATTTATTATTTCCTAAATAAAAATACTTACAAAGATAGATTATTTTGCTCATCTTTTCCCAGTTTCTTAATGGAGAAACTTAGATAATTGATTTTAGACCATTTTTTCATTATCATTCAGTTCAAAATTTTTCTAGTTTTCCTTGTGATGTCTTCTTTGACCCATGGGTTATTAGAAGTGTCTTATTTAATTTCCAAATATTTGGGGGATATTTGAATATCTTATTGATTTCTAATCTCATTCTTTTGTGGTCAGAAAACATACTTTGTATGATTTTACTTTATTCAGACTTTACTGAGACATATTTTACGGGCTAGCATATGGTCTAACTTGGTGAATATTTTATGTGCCCTTGAAAATAATGTGTACCCTGCAGTGGTTGGGTATAATGTCCCATAAATGCCAAGTGTGTCAAGTTGGTTGTGTTGTTCAGCTCTCCTATATTCTTAATGATTTAGGGGGTCTAGTTGTTGGGGGCATTAAAATCTTTCATTATAATTCTGGGATATCTATTTCTCTCTTTAGTTCTGTCAGTTTTTGTTTAATGTATTTTGAAACTCTGATTCAGATACACACACATAATTGTAATGTCTGTCTGATGAATTGACCCTCTTATCATGGTGAAATAACTACTCATTATCTCTGGCAACACTCATTGTCTTGAAGTCTATTTTGGTCTGATATTAATGCAGTAATTCCAGTTTTAATATGCTTACTATTTTCATGGTATATCTTTTTCCATTTTTTAAATTTAAACCTATCGGTGTCTTTATATTTGAATGACATCTCTGTTCTAGACATTATACTGTAATATGTTCTAGTTACCTATTGCTATGTAACAAACGACTACAAATCTTAGATGCTTAACATAAGAACCATTTTATCTCTCAGGATTGTTTGGGCAGGACTTGGCTGAGCAGTTCTGCTCCTTAGTGTTGGGTTATTGGCTACATCCATTTGATGTATTGGCTACATCCATTTGTAGTGTTGGCTACATCCATTTGAACTGAGCTGGAAGGTCCAAGAAGGTCTCACTTACTTACCTGGTGCCTCAGTATTTCTCCAAGTGGCTAGTTCAGGCTTTATCATGGTTTGGTGTCCGCAGGGTATTTGAACTTCTTACATGATGGCTGGCTTCTAAGAGGGAATGTCATCAAAACGGTTATTCTGAGTTTATGTGTCCCTTTTTCTTCCTTGTTAACAGAAACTTAAT
Source organism: Aethalodelphis obliquidens (assembly GCF_003676395.1). Lineage (NCBI taxonomy): Eukaryota > Metazoa > Chordata > Mammalia > Artiodactyla > Delphinidae > Aethalodelphis > Aethalodelphis obliquidens. The sequence goes on along the minus strand of NW_020837957.1, from coordinate 26,683,648 downwards.
ATTTGTTCAGGTAATTTATTTTCAGTCCTGGTATCCTTTAGGGAAGGCTGTGCCCTCCTCTATTCCTAGAGGATGGAAATAGATGTTTAATAATCCAATGATGATAAATCTGTTCCTCTTGCCAGGGACTGGTTTAGAAATGGGCCTGTGACACAATTCTGGATGAAGTTTTAGGTAAAGTCAGAAGATGGGCTTCTGGGAGAGTGTTCCTCAGGTCTCAAAAAGGGACACAACAGAGGAATATCCTTCTCTGATGCTGGATATTATTATCTGCATATGACACCTGGAACTGCATGGCCATGTTGCCACCACGGAGGAAGGACATAAAAGGACAAGCCAACATGCTGAGATGGCCTAAGAGAAATATGGAAGAAGTCTGGGTCCTTGATGATATTACTGAGACACTAAATCAATTAACCCTGGAACCACAAGATTTCCCCCTCCTCCAGTTTTACTGAGATATAATCGACATATAACGTTGTATTCGTTTAAGGCATACAACATAATGATTTTTATATGTACATATTGTAAAATTATTACTGCAATATGATAGGTTAACATCCATCACCTCACATAGTTACAAACATTTTTTTTCTTATGATGAGAACTTTTAAGATTTCTTTTCTTAGCAATTTTCAAATATACAATACAATACTGTTAACTATAGTCACCAGGCTCTGCATGGCATCCCCAGAACTTATTTTTCTTATAACTGGAAGCTTACACCTTTTGACCACCTTCACCTATTTCTCCCACTCCCTCCCACCATCTCTGGCAACCACCAATCTCTTCTCTGTCCCTATGAGTTCAGTTTTTTTAGGTTCCACATATAAGCGAGATTATCATATAGTATTTGTCTTTCTCTTTGGCTTATTTCACTTAGCATACTGCTTTGAAGGTCCATCCATGTTGTCACAAATGGAAGAGCCATGAGATTTTTTTTTAGATTTTTGCCCTTCTGTTTTGTAAAATAAATTTTATTTGCAGCCTAAAGCATTCTGAAGGATATGAGGAAGAGGTTAAAATAGAGGCGATACTGGACCCAGAGTTATTAATCCTCTATTAAGAAATACTATACTTTTATGATTGGTTATTGGAGGGAAGATGTTTAATACATTTAAATCCACAGTACAAGTTAAAAAGCACAGCAAAACACACAGTAGGAATTTAAATTTGTACTTTATAAATCAAATTAAAAACCAAAGAAACAAAATTACTTTTTTTCCTCCAAACAGCATCATTACTGTGGAACTGCTGCCGGCAACAGAACCAACGTTGCATAGAGTTGGAGATAAAAGTCATGTTGTCAGAAAAGATTATCTTGAAGTTAAAATCATGGTGACTAAGATCACGTCTTCCAGCATTTCAATCAAATCAAAGATTTGGGTTTAAAAATCCATAACTGGTTTGTAAAGATAGGATATAGAAGAAAAACCTAAAAGAAGCTCCACGTGAGTAGATCTTAGAGTGCAGTCATGTTTATCACAACTAGTACTGTGTGTCTTAGTCACAAATATTTCTATTTATTGACAGTCATAAGACCATAATTGTTTTAATTTTAATAAGTTCCACGAAAAGTCTGTTTAGATTCACTCACTTTTTTTTTTTTGGCTTTTACAGAGAGAAATGTTTAAGATATTGGGACCAAAGCATGATTTTGCCCACTTTTCATCTTGCCTTGTCGAGTAAGGTTATTAATTAAAAGCATCTTTCACCTACTGTCATCATTATTTGTTTTAAAAAATGACATTTAACACTCCAAAAGGATATAATCTTGGAATTTCTAAAAGATTACATTTTGCTTTAAAAAATCACATTACCTTAGCTTTTTGTTCATATATTTATCACAGACAGCTGAAGCTTCTTTGTGGACTGGTATGAGCCTGCAGACAGGCATGTAGAAACCATTGATTTCAATTATTTTCTCCCAAATCTATCATAGACTGGAAAATGTTTACCTCAACCTTCTACACTTAAAAGTAGCTTTTGTGCTTCTTCATTCAGTGACTATTTATTGTGTCTGTGACATGCAAGACCTCGTGGCAGCCACTATGGAGAACCCCAAAACACGTAAGACCTAGCCCCTGATCTTTAGCTGCTGATGCCTTGGCTGTGCCCTAAGACATGTCACAGAATCAGGTGAATCTTGTGTTCTCTGCACCAAGTATTTTATACTTATTTAAGGGTAAATGCCAGTAGTTTTTTGGGGTTTTGTTTGTTTGTTTTTGTTTTTAGTTCTAGCTTAATTTCTTTCAAGTCTCAACCTTGTGTGTCTTTACTAATAGGCAGCAAAACAGTTAAAAATGTAGGTTTTGCTAGTGCTAGGAAACCAGAAATGTAGTGGTACAAGGGGTGAAGCTAATCAAAGGCCATAAAGGGACCATTACAGGAGAGTGTGAAGATTGCACCATCCTGTGAATGGGATCCCAGCCACAGAGGGACTCTCACCTTCAGGGTCCATTCTTTCCAGCTTCTTACAGAGACCTCTCTCTAGCTCTCTTTGAGCAAATGGCTGGGGAAGCACCCCATTATTTCTGAGCTGTTTGATTTGTCTAACCCTCAGAACTCTCTTCTAAGAATGTCTGAATTTGATCAGGACCATGAGATGATTATGTTCTCACTACAAGTGGATTGTGAACTAAATGTATCAGGTTGGCTGCCAAGATCAATAGCCTTCCCTCTTTTTTCTTTTTCCTTTTTTTTTTTTTTAAACAAAGTTCCCTTCAGCAGAGGCCATTAGCAGACACTCGATCCGTAACTCAGCGCAGAGTCCTCATACAGCATTTTCTGGACTTGTTTAGTGGGCAAAATTAGCTCCAACCCCTTGCTAACTTGGCTCAAGGAGAAACAACTCTTGTTTCTGAAGAATACGCTCAGCAGTATTTGAGAGTTATTGAAAGGATCAGCTAAGGGGAAGAGTGTTTGAAAAACAAAACTAAATAGTGATTTCCTCCAACACACATCCAAGGCACTCTACATTATGTTCAAGCTTTTCTTTCTACTACCAAACAGATCAACACAGGTAAGCAGAAACAATCTAAGAGTTCTGTCACAATTTCACACATCAGGACTCTTTGAAAGCCAATCTATTTTGGTAAAATCCCAATTTTTTCTTTTCTGTGAGCTTGTTTTATAATAAACATTTAAAACACTTTCCAAAGTGCTTCTCCTCAAGTATCTTTTCTAAATGGTATATCAGGTCCCAACTGGCTAATTGGCAATGCTAACTCCCACTTTATTTAACAGGCAAGGCTAGGTATTATTGAAGCCCTGATGGACTAATTGGGGTCACTTAAGGAAAACACCCAAGAAATGGGCTTCTTCTTACATATACTCAGTGTGATTTTGAAACACCACTGTCAGAAAATACAACCAATCCCTGAAACTTTTTTTCCCCTGGGTTAGCAGAGTCCGAGACAATTGATGACATTACATTGGTCGTTCATTTTAGATTCGTGGAGCCCACAAAAATCAATAGTTTTCCATTATCAGGTCCAGCTGGGTCACTAGTCTGTCAATGAGCTGTTACAATTGCTGTACAGGGGTGAGCCTGACCAGTCAATTGCTGCTGACAAGAGGAAAACATGCTGACAGCCACGGGAACAAGTCAGAACACAGATTTGCACTTCAGTTTGCCATCCGAAGAGACTCAGAGCAAGGCCATTTTCAAGACGCAGGGCACACTCCGTGGGAGGCCTGGGGGAGGGGCTACCCCCTGGTTTTATAGCACAAGTGCCTAAGGGCCTGTCCTGGCTCCAGCCAATCATCTCCAGGAGAGACTACCTGTAGTCACTGCCTGTGTTAGTAAGAGGGCACACACCAGCCAGAACTGTTCCTAAACACTATCTTCTATCCCACATTATACCCAGAGCAAGAGTGGGAGGAAGGAACTCTACTTTTACTACCACTGAGTCAGATGTAACCATACATATACCAGGGAATATAAAAACTTAAGAGGAAGTAAATGGCCAAAGGCACCAAATAGGAACCAATATGACTAAATGTGTTGCAAATAAATATTGACCGAAGGACAGAAGATCCCCTGATGTTGGTATATAGGCTATTCCCGTGTCGCCTCATTATTTATAACATTATCTATACTTTGACCTCAACCTGAGATATTTTACTGAACCAAGCGTCTCTCTCATTGGTGTTTCATCCACAGCCACTCTGTCTGATGCAGTGGGCAGCTGGGGGAACTGAGTTCTAGTCTTGCCCTGCCCATAATTAGGAAGTGGTGGGATAGAGCGGTCAACTTGGACAAGCATCTGAACTGCCCCACATTAATAAAATGGAGACGTGCTTGCCTCACCTACTCTGTAGCAAGGTTGTCATGAGATTTCAAAACCAGCTCAATTTAGAGTAAGCTCTGCTCAAGTAAGTGACTGTGTATGTGTGTGTATGTGTGTTTGTGTGTGTGTCTCTCGATCTCTAGAAGCTATCCATGCCGCAAGTTTGGAAACAACTGAAAGAAGTCCTTCTTTCTCCAGAATTATTCATTTTTGGTCTAGATTGAATGCTTTCCTTCTTTAGATGAATCCATGAATAATCTATCATGTATTCCATCGTGAGAGAAAGCCAGAAGTCAGAGGACAGCTCTGAAGTCTTAGTGGGTTTTGTGGCTCTCCCTAGTTTGTAGAGAAGAGGATTGAGATGCCAGCAGAGCAGACCACACTGTCTGGGTTCCTGCATGCTGAGGGGCTTCCAAAGCAACATGAATCTGTGCAGTGCTCTGGTCTCCTCACCCTGGTTTTGTTTCAGACATCAAACTTATGAGCTCAAAAGATAAATATTTTGAATTTGTTTCAATATTATGATTTGTAATGTTTCACTTTTATTAACATCTTTCATGTATTAAACTCTAGCCTTTTTAAAAACGCCTCCAGATTGGGGTTTGATTCTTTGGGAAGTCAACATTCACTTGTTTTCCATCATCAAACAAAACTGATAATCAACTGTATTACTGGAAGCCAACTAGCTAGGGGTTTTCCCTTTCTTTTTTTTATTACACCACCAAAAAAATCATTTTCTTTAAATGAGGAAAAAAAATAGTTTTTAACAAGAGCAAATTTGCTCATAATTAGATGAACCAGTCTTATGTCTTCCAGCACTTGGAAGCATGAAATTCATCAGAACTCTCATAGCATTAATTAAAAAGAATTTATGTTTTTTTAATAAAATGCTTCATGTTTTAGCTCCTTTATTCCTCCACCAAATGTGATTATGTGGGGGCTGAAGGGAATTCAGGTTAATATGTTGACACACTTAACAATGCGGGGTCATGTTGCACAATACGCTTCACTGGTTTAGTTCAGTACACCCCCTGACAGGGCCTAATCATCCCCTGCCCTAAAGGCAAAGGGAAAGAGAGGATTTTAATTACTGCTCTGTATGCAAGTTTGCCAGCATTAAATTGAGACATAATTAGGTCTCTGAATTTTAATAATTGTCCTAGCTAATTGGGCAGACAAGTACGTTATGCAGCACTGCGTGATTAGATAATTAGTATTTCCAAATGACAAAACTGGGCTCTTGATTACAAATTCTACATGAAGGGGGAAAAAGGTAGCAAGCAGATCTTTACAATTCTATTAAGGGAGAGTTTAGCTATGTTGGTAATTTAAAGTCCATTAGGAAGCAACATTTCATTCTCAGAGCCGGGGGGGGGGGGCGTCTGGGACAGGGGCCTCTGTCCAACTCTGGCTCCTACTTAAGTCTTCTCCCCAAGGAGCTCTGCTTTCCCTGGGGTCTGCTGCATCCACCCTTCCCTCCACCTCCACACCAAACTTAGCAGTCATCACTGACTTTGGGTAAGGTCTCTTTGGCTAGACACCAGATGGGAGGTGATAACTCTGAAAAAGAAATCACAGAATGTAGGAAGGGTAGAACAGAGAAAGGGTAATCTACCCAGGTCGGGTATAAGTATCTATAATGTCTTTCCTTTGCAAAGAGCTGTTCTTTCATTCTTCTCCCAGAATTCAGCACTCTCATTTTATCATCAGCTCCATTAAAGTCATTTTGGTGGAAAATCTTAAATCAAAATCTTAAATTTTTGAGGTACTATATTATTGGGGTGAAGAACATGGGCATTGGATTTGAGACCTGGATTTGAGATCATCACTTACTAGAAGTGTGACCTTGGATAAATTACTTAATCTTGCTAAATCTCAGTTTTCTTATTGGTAAAATGAAGAACCTTCCCCATAAGTTTGTTGATAGGATTAAATAAGATAATGCATATAATTTAAAGCACAGTGCCTAGAATGAAGTAAGTGCTTAATAAATATTAGCTATTAAATCAATGACTTTGGAAGGTACAAGGTGAAGGTTCTGGGTTTGGCTCTTTTCTATGCTGGTACTCAAATGAGGCAAGGGTCCCCAGCCCCGTTTGTTTTCTGAGAGAAAAATGCAGTGCCCCATTTATGCTGGGGGAAGGTCCAATGGCAACAGCTGCCTCTACAACTCGAATACCTGGCAAGATTTTCTTTCTCTCCATTCTTCAGAGATTGGCATTGCAGACAAGCCCCGCCATGCAAAAATCATGGGAGCAGTTAATCTAAGAAGAATGTAGTGTAAACTCTGCATCTTGCTCCGCCTTGTGACTCATTCTCCACAAATGTCACCTTGTTGCCCACAGAGGCAATATTTGCTAAACTTCTATTTGCTAAACTTTTCTCACAACGATCAGTAGGCTGGGCTCTAGAGCTGTTTTTCAGGCAAAAGAACTGTTAATTGGATGCAAACCAGAATCCTTAAAAATGATTGATAGGTGGTTGGTGGATAACAGTGTGCTGTAGTTTGTTAGGGGAAACTTGGAAGTTCTGGATGTATATTCATGTACAGTCACTGAGGATGACCATAGGAAAATAACAATGTCTCCATGGCTCAGTCAAGACAGCCTACCAGACTGAATGAGAATTTCTTATGACTTTCTCAGAACTTTGTGCCATCTCGTTTATGAATGATGGAAGCGTTCTGGCGAGATTCCAATTCAGAATGCAGAGTTCTCTCCGTGGGTAAACTTTATATCATCCTGGCATAATCTCTACAGTATATAACACCTAAATAGCAGAGAGAGGAGGGCAACACCCTGAGAATTGAGGAAAAGAGACAAGTATAGAATGCAAACATTCTGCTAGAAGCTTAGAAGCAAAGAGTAAGACATTATTTTCCAGGCTAGGACTGAAGACATACAAAGACAGAGTGCGTAATCTTGTCTGATCTGTATTTCACGGTAGGGAACCGTCTCCTCTTGGGGCTGCGAGTCTCCCTGTTGCTCACAGGGACATTGCTCCCCGGTCACAGGAGCGGCCAAGAGAGCTGGCGCAGAGCTCTCGCCCTCACTGCACTTCCCAGATGCCAAGAGGAAACACCCTTGTGGAAGGGTGGGAGAAGTAATAATTGTCCAAAGGACGTTCCCCGCCCCCCACCCCCGTGCTGGAGCTTCTTTCCCGTTCTTTTTGAAGAAGCGCGTGTATGACTGATCGCTCAACACCCTGTTGGTTCTGATTGCAGAAAACACACCTTATAAATATATGATAACCATCCTGTAATAGAGAGTGTGACAATTTACTTCACAGTGCGTTTCGGGCTGCTAATTGATCGTTTCAGTCCAGGGACGATTTGGAATAAATTATAGCCATCAAAAGGATATCACTGTTCATTTTCGTGGAAGGATTTCCTCGTCCCTTCGCGTTGGTGAGAGAGCCGATTGCACCCGGCATGCAGAGAGGAGGGGAGGAAGCCGGCTGGAGAAATGAGGCCGGAGGGGCGGGGCGGGGAGCTGGACGGGGCAGGGCCGGCGGGGCAGGAGGGCGGGGCCGGCGGCACGGGACGGGGCGGGGCCGATGGGCGGGGCCGGCGGCGGCTGCAGGTCCGCGGTCGGACGGTAGAGGCCTCCCTTCCGAGGCGGCGGCGCGGGTGAAACCCGCTGGGGCTCCGCTCCCCCTGCGCGAGCCCGCGCGTCCTTCCCGGCGAGGTCCCTGCGCGGCGCGGCCAGGCTCAGTGTGAGTATTCCCCACGCGCTCCCCTCCTCCCGCAGGGGGCAGCGCCTGTTCGTTTGAAGTGAGAGTCTCCGTCGGGCAGAGGGCCCTGCTCGGGAGCGGGGTTGCTCGCGTGAGCTGGATCTCACTTCCCGCTGGAGGCTTCCTCTCAGCGGGACTTCCCCGCGGGAGCGGACGCTGTAACGCGGACCGCCGCTCTCTGAGCTCCGGGAGCGGGAGTAGCGAGGCGGGGAGGCGCCGCGGCGCCGTCGGGGGCTTTGTGTGCAGTTGGGGCCCGCAGCTCCGGTAGCTCTGGTTCTCACGCCGCAACTGCGGAGGGGCGCGTGCGGAGCGTCGCAGCCTCTGAGGGAACCTTGCCCACCGGCCCCGCCCCCAGGAGAGGGCGAGGAGACGGCGGGCCGGGCCGGTTGGCGCCGCGAGGTGATGCCGGGGTCTCGAGGGCGGCGGGTTTCGTGCCGTGGAAGGCGGCGAGAGCGCGGCCTAAAAGCCCTGCGGGGGACGCCGGCGGGAGTGCTCGGCCGAGGCCACTCCGAGCGTACCGGCCCCGGACCCCGCTCCGTCGGGTCGGCTTCCCCGGCCGCCTCGGAGGCCGCCGCGCCCTCGCTTCCATTTCATTTCCTACAAGGTGTGTGCCGTCGTGTGGTGGTCACGGAGAAGAGAAACCTATCCCTGGATGGGATTCGACTTTGAAAAAACAGTATTTTCCTCCTCCTGTCGCGGGCACTTGCCAGTCTGGCCTTCCTCCCCCGCCCATGAGACTTCCAGGCAACTTTCATTCTCTTCCTAAGTTAGAGCGTGAGAAGGATTGAGGCCCTTCGCCCACACGTAGCAGACCCCCCTAACCGTGTGCTTGAAGTCAGGCTTCGCATGGTGTTCTTCGTTTTTTAGTCTTGTGTCATGCTAATAAATTATGTCAATCTAGGGCACGGATGTTTCCTTGCAGGCGATTTTGACAGCAATCATCATACCAAGCTATTACGAAGTGTGATGTCAGTCTGGAGGACGGATAATATATAAGCCAGTTCTTGACACGCTATCTTACAAGGAAACATCTGAGACCATCAGTAAGAGGCATTTTAATTCACACACCAAAAATATTTTGTGTTTGGTTGACATCTTTCAAAATGCTGAAAGAGGTAGTATCATTTATCATTTTGTAGGTATTTATCAAGGTACGCACAAAAGTCCCCATAGGAGGGAGGAGGGTTTTGTCTTAGTCCTGTTCTATCACATAAACCAAGGAACAAAGGTGTTATATGTGCTACCAAATAAATAGTGCTTGTAAGCCAGTGATAGAGCTCTATTTATGAGAACAGACATCTTCTAAAACTGGAATAATTGGAAAAGTGAGATAACTGGTTATGTTTATGCCTCTGTTGTGAAAGATAATCGTCTGCTATCTTAAATGAGAAACCTTATGCTTTTAGCATAAGTGCTGGATGTGTGAAATGATCCATTTAGCTCAGGTATGGAAGTCAGGTAAATTTTCTGTAAAACTCCGGTCTTAATGGTTACTACTTACTCATGGGTATTAAAGACTTTGATTATATCAGAAGCCACATGAAACAAGTGATAAGGTTCAAAAGTACGGCTAGGGTCCTAATGAATTCTGAAATCTAAAGTGATCCAAATCTAAGCAGACGCTTTAGGCTTGATATTATGTAATAGTCAGAAGTTGTATTTACATGGACCAAATCCCGTGGGAGTTAGTTTTACAATGAACTGTGCATGTGTTCACCCAAGGTATGGTTTTCTTTTCCTCCAGTCATTAATTCAATAACTATTTATTCATTATCTGTTACAGGTCCACTTCACTTTGCCATTGAACATGAGCCCTATAGGCATATAATACATAATTCTTGAAGTGTAACTAAAATGTGGAAAATATATCTTCTTCTAGCTCAAGGAATATTATTATAAAAGAGTTAAAAACTCTGGCCTTTCATTTATACAAACGGAAAATTGTATTGACTTCTCTCAAGTAGTAAGCTAAGGGAAGAAAAATTAGAAATCAGAAAGTTTTCTCCAGCCTATGCCCTAGTCACTACCATATTTTTTTCTCCTTAAGACTTTCAAAGCAAAGTTTAAAGGACCTGCATGATTGAATGTGTTTATGATATCCTTTTAATAATTTTAGAATATAAAGTTTTCCTTAAAAGGTCTTGCTTCTTATATGGTATGCTAGACTGGCTGGTGTTATGTGAGTGAAGCACTATAATTTTAGTTAAAATCAAAACCGCATACCCCTTTTTTTCCCCAACCTGAAGTAAGAATTGCCTACAATTAAGAAGACAAACACATTTCAAGTAGTTACAAGTACATCTGTTTACAATTCATTTTCATTGGCTTGATGAACAGAGAAAAACATCCAGGATGTTTATCTTAATTATTTGTAGTTTCATCCTAAATAATGCCTAGGTCCTTGAATATCAGTACATTTTTGTATGACATCTATAAGCTGCACCTAAAGAGTGTAAAATTTTGTGAAGTGCAATAATGGAAGATGTTAAGAATAATTTTTTCCTTAACCCTAATATTGTGCTGTAGGGCCATAACTAAGTAACCAAGATATGACTATAAACTAATATAGTCCATTGTATCAGAACTTACACATGCATTTTAGTGTCCTATCCAACTAGTCGTCTTGGAAGTCTGTCACTTATTGCAGTCATGCTTCCATTGCTGCTATCGTTCAAACGTATTTTGAAGCTCTTCATTTGGGCACTCTTCAGAACCCACAGCACATCTTGTTAAAAAGCCTTGGAGGCAGTCAGTCATCTTCCTTTAAAGACCTTCTGTGCCCTGAAAAGTTAGGTGGGTGATCAAGTCAGGTAATGTAATTTGGGGGTCAAAACAATTGGAAAGACTATTAGATGTCTTTCTTGAGTAGCTTTTAAACTAGTTCTAAAGTCATTACACAAGAATAGTTTGAACATTGGAAGCACCATTGGAGTAAAAGTAGCTGCCAGGGAAAACTCTTAAGAAAAGTGTGCATTTGGAGCTTGTAGAGTCTCTTTGATTATCAATGAATTATTAATTTAACAATCGTATACATCTCTAGTACATTGGTATGCAGTATAGAGACATCTTACTTCAGAAAACTATATTGTCAAGAATTTGGTTGATCTGGATTTTATGAGAGTTCAATTTTGCTGCTATGATAACAAAAGCTGTTAAATTCTAGAATATGGGCTTGGGTAGGAAAAATCCAAGATGTCATGGGCTAAAATCAGGATTGCCATACATAGTTCTATAGATTTGGTGCTCCACATTCCTTGAAATACAAAGGAATCATACTCAATTAAGAAATCAGACTTAACCTGTATTCTGTTTAGTGAGCAAGGCATTCACCATTATCAAAAAAAACTCAGTGATCCTTCAACTGTAGGTGATGTCTAACTTGTGGAATAAAACATTCATCATTTTTAGTAGATGGTTGTGAATAGAGACCCCAAAGTATATATGTAATGGAACTACTGTGTACTGCTGTAAGCTAACAATATGCTATATGCTGTGCAAAATACAGAATTATGAAACTCCCTCCTCAGTGAATTTAAACTCTTATGATATTCAAGACCAGAATATGGGAGATGGGGTAGAAAGACACTCAAGGTAAAGAGAGAGGGAGATGGAAAGAGGTAGGTCATGGGGCTTTTGAATCATAATTAGTTGAATTCATCTAAGAGAAGAGTTTAGAAATAGTTTCCCAAAACCACCAGCAAATAATTTAAAATCTGAGGGAATAATTCAAATTGAACTCCAGCTGAGACTACATGGAGAACCAAGAAAAGCAGAAAGAATGTAATTAGCTGAGTAGGAATTTTTCTACGAATTCAGGTCTAATACCTTTAGTATTATATAGAGGGCCACAGGATCATTAGTGATTAGCAGGGATCCAGACTATAATGATCAGGAGAGATCAAGGCCAGAGGACAAAGATGAAAGAGGCTTCCTGCTTAAACTGAATGTTGCAAATGCTGATGCATTTACAGAGGGGAGGTCAGCTAGCAGACAAAGAAATAGGGCAACAGTCCCAAATCATCAAATATATTCCTCTCTTTCACCCCACAGTTAGATTGGATATGGAGATTAACCAAGTTTGAGCTGAGACAAAAAGAATATCCTTATATCAGCCATTTATAAGATCTGGAACTTTGAGTTTTGTCTGCTTTGATGAGTTTGATTATTGCTCAGAAATTAGGGAGGGGGACCTGCTGGGCCCAGGATATCCGAGTTACATACACAACTAAAGGGTCAGTGAACAAGGTGGACAGATCCAATTCCAGGTCTTTTCTGGGGAAAAGACTGTTTGTCTATTAGCAGATAAAAGCGCTCCTCAATTATAAGTTACAAGTATAAGGAAGTGTCAGGTACCCAGCACATCCTCAATAAATAATGACAATTGTGGAAAAACAAGTAGCAGTGATGTTAGCCTTTCTTTTGGAATGGGTAGCCCAACCATTGCACTTGCTCATATTCTATAGATTTAAGAACCATCCAAATATTTCTTAATTTGAATCTAAATATTAAATTTTGTATATAGTGTTTATAGCTTCAGGATTGGGGTGGGGGAACTCTTAGTATGGCCAGGTAGTTATAGTAGAAGTCTGGTTGGTATAGCTTGAGGCCCATCTCTTTCAGATAGAGAGAGGTTCCTGGTTTTGGATTTACAGAATTCACACGTGGATCCAGGAAATTGCCCTGAGAACTGGGAAAGTATCCTTGACTAGGAGTGGGGACTAGGTTTATCATGTACCAATTGTGTTACGTGAAGTAAATTTTTGTTTTCTCATAGGCAAAATGTGTATAATACATTTACTTCAAGGGGTAGTTTTGAGCCTTGTCTGAGATGAAATAAATGAAGGACTTGGTTTATTAAGTGCTGTGCATGTGCAAGCTTTTGTGTTCCACAACATGGGTTTTGTAGGGGGAGGTAAGGGTTGTAGCCCTTGAGCTGTCCAGATATTTAAACCAAAATATAAATGAAGATGGAAATCTATCTTTGGGAATTTAGGAGAATAGACTAGTTTTCACATGGATACTAGAGACACGTCATCATATACTCATTGTTCTCCCTTTCTCAAATTCATAGGAAGTACCCTGTTACCATTGCAAGAATTTTTTTTTTTTTAACGTTTCCTAAAGACCTGTGGGAAATAAAGAAACCTGTTAGCTTGCTTAATACTATCAGGTCCAGGTCTTTAGCATTGGCACTGAAGGCACAATCTCCATGTGGGGAAAAGTAGCCAGGCTTCCAGGCCTTGATTCTTGTACTCTCAGAAGTTCTTATCGTAGAGATTTTATTAATCCCCATTGCCACCTCCATGTCTTGAAACAAGAAGCTAGATGGAGTTCCACATATTGGCTTAATTGGTCAGCTGTGAACATTTTTTTTTTTTTGCAGTTGTTATTCTTCCCACAGCAGCAACCCATTTTTTCTGCAGAGACTGCAAGACCTCCAGCCCTTGCAGGCCATTAAAAAAATTAACACTTGTACCTTTCATTTTCCCCTACTTTCCTCTGTGTATTTAAAAGGTAGAGGCTGCTTGGGGCAGGGTAATCCACCTCTCTATCTCAGAGAAACACCAGTACAGATACAGACAGTGGTGTTATTGGCTCCCACCAACAGGGGCCATGGTTCCTAGAGAGGAGGGGAGAATGGAAGGGGTGGTCTGGGATGTATACACTCAAACTTCTGTTGCGTTTCAGAGGCTATCCTGCTGAAGAGGAAAACAGTGCCCTTGTCTTAAATCATGGTTAGAGGGTATTTTCTAGAGGTTTGTTGAGTATCCTCCACACAGTGACACTTCCTAAATTCACATTGTGTGAGACAGACTGTATTTGAGCCAGTACAATGTGTTGGCTAAGGAGAAGGGACATTTGATTCAGACAGTCTGCGTTTGAATATCAGATCTGCTACTTACTTGCTGAGTGGCTTGGGCAAGTTTCTTAATCTCTCTGAGCCCCAGTTTATCTGCAAAATGGCAATAATAACAGTGTCTACTTTTCAGGATTGTTGTGTGTGAGGGTGCTCAACAAGTGGAAGCTATATTATTAGGCTCTGGAGAGTGAGCGAGGAATATAAAGAAATACAGGGCAAATTCCCCTCTTCAAGGAGCTTACTGCATGGTTGGAAGGGACTGAATAAATGAAAACTGACATAATAGTACAGGGCAGACAATAGGAGTGCCAAGTAAGAGCTGCAGATAATGAAGGGTTTCAGCAGTCTGCCAAGGACTAGGATGGTAGTGAAAGATTTCAAGATAGAGGTGGGAATTTCTCTCTGGGATTTGCAGGCTGGGTGGGATTCAGATATGTATACTGGAGTTGAGAAGGCATTCCAGATGGCAAGGAGGAGTGATTAGAACACACAGTACAGCAGGGGTGAGAGTATGCCAAATGGAAAGTAATCAGAATACTGTCTCTGCTGTGAGATCTTGGTTGGACAAGTACCTTAATTTCTTTAGTCTCAGTTTCTACAGCCCTAAAATGGGTATAATCATATCTCATGAAATTGAAGGGAAATGAGATAATGTTTGTAATGCCTAACATGGTGCCTGGCACCTCACAAGTGTTCAATGAAATCCAGATAACTCATGTGGTGTTTTCAGGGGACAACGGGGGAGCTGTCTTCCTGAAGAGCTGTCTTGCCTGGTACAGGCTAGTGTAAAACAGACCAGAAACAGCCAGTTAGTGCCTATAGGGGGAGTGGAGAGGAGGCTTAAAGGCCAGTTTAAGGAGCTGGGTGCGGCTGTTACAGGCTATCAGAGCTATCAAGGTTTTTGAGCAAAGCGGGGGTTTAAGAGAAATTAATCTCAAGGCACTGGCAGGCTGTTTTGGAGGAAGGAAGAAACTCACTCACGCATGTGTAAACTGATAAGGGTCTAGGTTAGGATAGTGGCAAGGTTACCAGACCTGGTTGATGTGGTCTCTTTAAAGTTCCTTTTATAAAAGGAGCTTAGGGCTCAGCAGTGTGGAGTGAGGGAATGTTTTGTTTTGTTTGTAGACTCCTTAATATTTAGTGTCAGTTGTCCAGAATAAAATTAGTATAGATGCACAACTTTGGAAAATAGACCTCACTCAATATCCAGGGACTATAAAAGGTGGGAAGTAATTTTAATGCTAAATAAACCCTAGAACTTGCTTCAGCTTATAAAATAGCCCCTTTTAAAACTCCTTTCCCCTTCCTGTTAATGCACACAAGTGTGTGCCTATCACTGGTTTTCTGGAAGGCACGGTATAGATAAGTTATAATTGTTTGGAGTTTGAGGTTAGGATTGTTAGTACCAAGTGGCATTGGGTCAAATGGGGAGGATGCTGCCAGCAAAGTGGTAATCTGATGACTTTATTTGGTGACAGTGTGATTTGGATGAGAAAATACTGTCTTCTCTCTGGGGTTTAGAAGTGATTTAATTAAAAACACAAACCTAGGAAATGGTTTTGGATACTAGGGAATTCATTTATAGTCTCTCATTCTCTCCTCACCACTCATTTTTCTGTCCCTAGTAGTATTGAAATGGGAGGATACATGGTAGATACTTGTATTTCTAAAGAAAGTCACACTGATTATATGGACACCAGTTTTTAAAATGTGAGGAAACTGAAACTGCCTATTGTTCAGCGGTGGGCCTTAAACATATTAAGTAGCAAAGGATAACTGACCTACTACTGATTTCCTGAATTTTGCTGTTCTCTTGTTTGGCTATAAGGGCGATGTGGTGCTGATAGCTCTGGGGTATCTGGGGTGTCTCAATAGTTAATTGTGGCTACCTCTGCCTGCCTCAGAAGGAGGGTACATGAGTAAGGGGACTGTGTGCGGTGGTTGACCAGCGCAGGAAGGAGCTCAGTGACACAGGGAAAGGCAGGCCCTGTGAGGTTAGAGGCAAAGCAAACTGTCCTGTTGCTTCTGAGCAGAGGCAAGGAGTGTATGTCATTTCTCATCTCCTGAGTTTATTGAAATCATCTGCTGGGGTGGGAGGGGGCAGAAAGAAAGCATGATGTTGTAAAGCTGATTAAGATGCCAGCAAGCAGATTATATCCGGCTCTTGACACTCTTCACTCCAGCCTGGAAACAGAAGACTGCATGAGAAGCCTGTTTCAAGAGAAGGAAGGGGAGAAAGCAAAAGACATCTCCCTATTTTTTACTGAAAGATTTTTTGAGTATATATTAATTTTGGATTTCTGGTGTCCATTCTACCCTAAGAGACCATCCAGAGTAGCTCCTGGCTGAAACCCTGGCTAGGAGAGGTTCAGACCAGGGACAGGTGGCATTGGACAGAGGGTCTTCAGGGTACTCCTGGCATTAATTTGCTGAAAAGAGCCTCATCAGAGACCAGGTCTCCCCTCCTGCATGGGTGGCAGACATTAGGCCTTGGAGAGGGCCTCCATGCAGATTTCAGCTTTGCCCCCTCCTCCAAACCCTCTGCCTTCTGCTCCTGCAGTGGGTCCTCTCTCTCCCTCTTCCCCCTTTTTTCAATTAAATGAATTAATTACCAGGCATTTAACTTTGCCAGACTCTTTCATTATGCCCAGAGTTGTTGCTGAGCCGCAGAGGAAGTAATAACATTCGCAGTGAGGGGCAAATCCTGTTAATGAACCAATTAAAGTTCAAACAGTGATCAAGTTCACAACCTCTCTGTGGCTCTTCTCTTTAATAAGAGTTATACATGTTACTTTCCTCTCTCTTTTCTCCTTTTTATTACTTTTTAAGCTTTTCATCAACACTGCTGGGGCATATTTGAGGCTCCCAACCTTTCAGCCCTGACAAGGACTCGAGCAGTTATAATCCCATCTTAATTTGGCAACTTTTGTAAAACACATAAAGGGCCCAGAGTCACCTTTGGTCGCCAGGGCCCCGGGTGACCCTCTAGCTTCCACCCACCGCCAGGGCTTCGTGGGCCGCTCTTCTGGGTCTGGTATTCATTCCTCTGCTGCACTCAGAGTCATTCGGCTGACTCAGCTCCCCGCCCCGAGGCACTGCCTGCAGGGTGGAGCCAGCCAGTGTCCGAGCCCTTGCCTCTCTGCGTTCCCTCTCCAGTCAGCCTCTCCACACGCAGATGCCAGCGCTTGGAGGAAGGGGAAGTGGTGAGGGGGAGGAGCCTCTAGACTAAAAACTGGGAACCTCTAAGAAGAAAGGAGTTTGGGGTAGGAAGGATGCCTGACCCCCTCCCCACCACCATTACCACCATTACCAAATGCCACTCTCCTCGGGGAGTGGGCCTCGCCTGGAATGGCACGGGAAGGCCCAAGGCTTCTTAGCCCTTGACTGGAGCGGCCGGGCCTGGTGAGAAGGAGCCGGGAAGGCGTCGGGTGCCCGCCTACTTCTTCCTGCTCTGTTTTTTACGAAATGTGGATTGCGTAGGGGTGATCTCCACGTCCGCGCCTGGCTTCTCACCACCATCCCCTGAGCGTAGCTTGATATGATCACCATGACAACTGCAATCTAGGAGCATACGCATAATAGAGATGAAATAGACAAAAGATTAGCATGCCATGAAAAGTACAATAAGTTTCTTATTTAGCATTTAGATAACTGTCTTTCCTCCGGAGCAAGCTTCAAAGTTGAAGCCAGTTTAGACCAAGAGGATTAATTCTTTCTCCCACATGCTTCATTGAATCTCTCATTACCAAACTTTGTCTGTACTGATGTAAGATTTGATTGAAGATTAGAGCATTTAGCAAATCTTGCTTTTCTGCATGTATCAGGTCCTTTCAAGCAGGGATCGAGGTGCCCAGTGGTCAATACCCTTACTTTTATCCAGTGTCTGCTTCATTTAAACTTAATCAACTCCATCAGTGAACTGGAACAGGGAAACGTCCCTGTGGTAAGAATGTTGTGCTTTTGTGGGATAATTCTTTGCTCTTTCCTGATCTGTTGGCGTTAAACCTAAAATTGCACTATGATGAACTTTTTTTTTTTTTAATCAATATGATAATGACAGTTGGGCCTGAATGCTCTGGTAGGACTTAGAGTAGAGCAGGATCTGGCCTCCATTACCGAAACAACTTCTGGTCCTGCGATAGTCCGCCACCTTTTGTGTGGCTTTAATACCTTTTCTTCCCTGACATTGAATATTGCTCAAGCTGGAAAATGATGCATCTTGTAGGGAAGGCTCATATGTCACAGCCAGAAAGGGAAGCAGACCGATTGGTTGTGTGAATTATCTGACTTGCTGCAGTGAATTATTTGCACTGTTTCCCTACCTAGTCAACAAGTTCCTGAGGTATAGTAGAGATCAATCAAAACTGACAGCCTGCGTGTGAAAGCTTTACTGTGTAAATCTGGCGCACTCATCCTGGCCATGCCGGCCCTGGCATCTGTATATCATTTTTATACTGCTACCAGTAGAGCAATTTCAAAAGTATTTGCAAGGAAAATGCGTGTCCCCATCTGTTCCTGGAAGCATAAATGTGCCACCTTCAGAGGGTTTTCACTGGTAATCATATCTTTAATGATCAATAGAATAGTGATATATACTTTTCCATAAAATGGGGTTTTCTTCACTTTATTGTGATTGGCTAGAATAAATAGCTTTTCCTTATGTTAGAGGGATAAAAATATAAGATTAGCAGAGGTCGTTTGTTAGATAGTAAACAAAAGAAACAATTCATTCCAAATAATCTTTGAAAAGAAGCAATGACAAGATTACGTTGCAGTAACAGAGCATCTGGGGCCCTACATCAGAAAACAGACCTTGCTCCTTCTTGGAAAAGGAGCCATTTAAGAGCAGAAACTCAAGAGTCTTCTACAGGACTCTGGTGGCTGATTCTCAGAGGCAGGGAGGGAAGGATCAGGGTAAGGAGGAGAGGCTAGAATAATACTTGTTTATTTCTGTGTTTTAAGGTTGTATCTCCTTTCGCTTACCCGCTATTTGCCTGCCCTCACTGAAGCGCCCTGGGTAAGTTGGTGCGTGATGTGTTCAGAAAGCAGGAAAGTGCTACCCCGCTGAATTTCTCTTCAGGCCTACAGGGAATGGGGATTGTTCCTGTACTTTAAAAGCTGGCTTCCTCCTTAGGAGATTCTCTTCTCCCATAGAAAAGGGTGACCACGGAGGGCGGGCAGAGTACTGGCCTTTGAAATTCCAAAGCCATGCAGAAAGTACCTCAGGATTACCAGAACTGCCAGAAACACCGCAGGAAGTGTTTTTAGTGATCTAATCCCACCTGTTGTGTAGGTTACAGTCCGAAGATATAGTCAGGCCCTGACCACTATCTCTCGCCTACCCACACACATACAGTCACATGAGTATTCTGCACACTCAGAGTCCAAGAGCACTGCCCCCCCTCCTTTTCTCAGATGCAGACACTTCTAGTTCTTGGCAAAATTTGGAAGCTTCTCCTCCAGGATCTCTGTCCAGACGTTGCAACTACCTGCTCAGGAATTTCGAATTCTATTTTGTTTCCAGTCAGAGAGAACCTCCTGTTTTGCAAAGGACTGACATTAGTTGCAGGACACCTGAATCTAAACAATGCCTTCAGGCTTTGAGCTCTCTAGAAAATAGGTGTAGAGCTATTTAGACCTGTTTTCTACAAGTCAGGAATTGAGAATGAGACGTTGAGGTGGAGGGGATGTTCTCTCTACACATTGAGAACAGGACCAGTTAGCAGATTAACCTTAAACTGGTTCTTTACTCTTTACAATTATGTATTGTTATTGACATTTTCCCCCCTTGGGATAATGGGAGAAAAGCTCTGTCTTTTCCGCATATCTTACCCCCCACCTCATATTCCACAGAATTTCTTGCTCTCTCCAAATGCCTACTTCTCTCACTGCAGCAGGAGTGTGTGGGTGTTAGTTTCAAAGTGGGAAATGTAGTCTTCAGGCTGGTCCCAAGCAGAAAGTCACTCTTAGCATCTTAAACCTAACTTGTGTTAATTTCCTGGCCCCAGTGAGGTTTGGGAACAACTGACAGGACAGTAGGAAAACAGCCTACCCCAAACCTATGGCCAGAGGAAAACAGAAAAGATACTGTCAAAAGATTTTCTTTTAAAATTTCCCCTTAATTTTAGAAATACAGTCTTATAGGCTGGGTTGCATGTAGACAGTCATAGACTATATAAAAGATCTACATATAGATCACACTTTGCCTGACCTGAAACCAGATTTACTATAGTATTGCAATTAAGATTAAAAGAAAGGGAAGTCACATTTGTGGTTTCCACACTGCATTGTGATACACTGCAGATCTTGTCTTCAGTGAATTTGCCTGCCACAAGGAAATTCTGGCATGTGTAGTGTATGAGACATATTTTACACTCTATTTAGAAAATTGTATTTCATGATTTCTGTGTATTTTAGTTTGAAACCCATTTTGCATTGAATTTCTATGTTGTTTTCATAAAATGAAAGGAAGTAGAAAACCTCACCAACTGATTTTGTGTGGAAGAAATAAATCTGTGACGTTTGCTCCTTCCCTTGTCCAGGAGGACGAGGCTGTCACTACTACAGTTGGGATATTTCCCACTCCATGCTCTTGTGCCCAGGGGGTCCTGTCTAACCCACAGGACTGCCAGGAACACTGCCGTCCACACCAGAGTAGAAGACATCTGTAGGGGCTCATGTTGGCTGAGGCTCTGAATCACAGAACTGCAGGCATACAAGGTTTTCCTAAACCTGGACTGGAGAGCCATTTGCAGCACATAATCCTTTGCTGCTTCAGATCCACAGATCCTGTACACATGCACATCCATAGCAGAGATGGAAGTCTTGGCAATTATAGGACAAGGATT